>NW_027281660.1:0-117500 GCF_046629955.1 Centroberyx affinis | reverse complement strand
ACTTTTGATATGCGTCTGCTTCACATTGAAATTGAACTCTGAAAATGGAAATTGGGACTAATCTAAAACCTTTTCAACACATTGAATTTAACTTGGAAAATGGAAAATGGGGATTAGGCTGAAACTTTCTGAACAATTAATAAATTCATACTTGGAAAACGGAAATAGGGCTTCTTTTGAAATTAGTTGCATTTTAAACAGAATTCAAATAATGGCCTGTGAGCGAATGAGAAAAAAGGCAGAGAATTCCAGAAAAGAAAGAAAAGAGTAGAACCAGACTGGTTCTATTTACTGGACTCACTGTTCTAATTCTGCTCTCTCTCTCTATTCTCATGTTGTTCTCTCTCTGTTCTTATTCTGTTTTCTCTCAGTTCTCATTTTGTTCATATTCTGTTCTCGCTCTGTTTTCTCTCTGTTTTCACTGTTCTCTCTCTTCTCTCTCTGTTCTCACTCTGTTTTCACTCTGTTCTGTCTTTGTTGTCTCTGTTCTCTCTCTTCTCTCTCTGTTCTCACTCTGTTTTCACTCTGTTCTGTCTTTGTTGTCTCTCTGTTCTCTCTCTTCTCTGTTCTCACTCTGTTTTCACTCTGTTCTGTCTTTGTTGTCTCTGTTCTCTCTCTTCTCTCTCTGTTCTCACTCTGTTTTCACTCTGTTCTGTCTTTGTTGTCTCTCTGTTCTCTCTCTTCTCTCTCTGTTCTCACTCTGTTTTCACTCTGTTCTGTCTTTGTTGTCTCTCTGTTCTCTCTTCTCTCTCTGTTCTCACTCTGTTTTCACTCTGTTCTGTCTTTGTTGTCTCTGTTCTCTCTCTTCTCTCTCTGTTCTCACTCTGTTTTCACTCTGTTCTGTCTTTGTTGTCTCTCTGTTCTCTCTCTTCTCTCTGTTCTCACTCTGTTTTCACTCTGTTCTGTCTTTGTTGTCTCTCTGTTCTCTCTCTTCTCTCTCTGTTTTCACTGTTCTGTCTTTGTTGTCTCTGTTCTCTCTCTTCTCTCTCTGTTCTCACTCTGTTTTCACTCTGTTCTGTCTTTGTTGTCTCTCTGTTCTCTCTCTTCTCTCTCTGTTCTCACTCTGTTTTCACTCTGTTCTGTCTTTGTTGTCTCTGTTCTCTCTCTTCTCTCTCTGTTCTCACTCTGTTTTCACTCTGTTCTGTCTTTGTTGTCTCTCTGTTCTCTCTTCTCTCTCTGTTCTCACTCTGTTTTCACTCTGTTCTGTCTTTGTTGTCTCTCTGTTCTCTCTCTTCTCTCTCTGTTCTCACTCTGTTTTCACTCTGTTCTGTCTTTGTTGTCTCTCTGTTCTCTCTTCTCTCTCTGTTTTCACTGTTTTCACTCTGTTCTCTTTGTTCTCACTCTGTTTTCACTCTGTTCTGTCTTTGTTGTCTCTCTGTTCTCTATCTTCTCTCTCTGTTCTCACTCTGTTTTCACTCTGTTCTGTCTTTGTTGTCTCTGTTCTCTATCTTCTCTCTCTGTTCTCACTCTGTTTTCACTCTGTTCTGTCTTTGTTGTCTCTCTGTTCTCTCTCTTCTCTCTCTGTTCTCACTCTGTTTTCACTCTGTTCTGTCTTTGTTGTCTCTCTGTTCTCTCTTCTCTCTGTTCTCACTCTGTTTTCACTCTGTTCTGTCTTTGTTGTCTCTGTTCTCTCTCTTCTCTCTCTGTTCTCACTCTGTTTTCACTCTGTTCTGTCTTTGTTGTCTCTGTTCTCTCTCTTCTCTCTCTGTTCTCACTCTGTTTTCACTCTGTTCTGTCTTTGTTGTCTCTCTGTTCTCTCTCTTCTCTCTGTTCTCACTCTGTTTTCACTCTGTTCTGTCTTTGTCGTCTCTCTGTTCTCTCTCTTCTCTCTCTGTTCTCACTCTGTTTTCACTCTGTTCTATCTTTGTTGTCTCTCTGTTCTCTCTCTTCTCTCTCTGTTCTCACTCTGTTTTCACTCTGTTCTGTCTTTGTTGTCTCTCTGTTCTCTTCTCTCTCTGTTCTCTCTCTGTTTTCACTCTGTTCTGTCTTTGTTGTCTCTGTTCTCTCTCTTCTCTCTCTGTTCTCACTCTGTTTTCACTCTGTTCTGTCTTTGTTGTCTCTCTGTTCTCTCTCTTCTCTCTCTGTTCTCACTCTGTTTTCACTCTGTTCTGTCTTTGTTGTCTCTCTGTTCTCTTCTCTCTCTGTTCTCACTCTGTTTTCACTCTGTTCTGTCTTTGTTGTCTCTCTGTTCTCTCTCTTCTCTCTCTCTTCTCACTCTGTTTTCACTCTGTTCTGTCTTTGTTGTCTCTCTGTTCTCTCTTCTCTCTCTGTTCTCACTCTGTTCTCTCTCTCCTCTCTCTGTTCTCACTCTGTTCTCTCTCTCCTCTCTCTGTTCTCACTCTGTTTTCACTGTTCTCACTCTGTTCTCACTCTGTTCTCTCTCTCCTCTCTGTTCTCACTCTGTTCTCTCTCTCCTCTCTCTGTTCTCACTCTGTTTTCACTCTGTTCTGTCTTTGTTCTCCCTCTGTTCTCACTCTGTTCTCTCTCTCCTCTCTCTGTTCTCACTCTGTTTTCACTGTTCTCGCTCTGTTCTCATCCTGTTCTCTCTCTCCTCTCCCTGTTCCCACTCTTCACTCACTCCGGTCTCTCCGCCTCACAGCTTTGTCATCTGGGACAGAGGGTTATGTAACTTGTGTCCTGATAGCATCTGTGTTTTTTTTTTTTTACGTTGTGCTGACAACACGGGACAGCCAGTGGCAGATTAAGCTACATCACACAGAACGCCTTCCAAACCTCCTCTGGCTGTTAATAACCCATCTGCTCTCACTCTTACTTTGCTCTCAAGTCTTAATAGCCTCTTCGGTTCCGAGGCTTACAGCAGGTTCTGGGTGGATCAATGGCAATCAATCAGTGACAGCCAGTGCTGTGTGGTGTTGCCGGTGCGTTGCGATGGAAGCATTCAAGATCCAAAATTGCATGTGTTCATCCTCATATGGTACATTGAAATGTTGAGAAATTATTGTTGTGTTCTGGTGAAATAACTTCGGGAAAAAAACATAAATCATGAAAATATCCTGAAATGAATAGTAGTCCACATAGGGTGTGATAGTGATTTAAAAAAGTCTATACATTTATCAAAGTGACAAACATACAATATAAACAATATACAAGTGTCTGGCTGTATTGTAGTGTGTTTCAGTTCAGCGTTTGCCTACATTTGTGCACATAATGAAAAAATACAGCTAGTTCTGGTCGGGTAATTTGATTGGACAGGAGGCATTCCCTGAGCGCTGATATACAGTGTAACAGCACTGGGACGTTTTACTATATGTATCACTCTGCTTTACAGCTGTTCTGATATAAACAGTTTCTGTGTTGCTTGGCAACACTTGGCAGTGGAATGCAGAGGGAACTGTCTTTGTTGGCAGAGGCGAATAAAAGTCAAAAATCATAATCGGTTGTCTCAAATTACAAGGTAACACTTTATAATAAGGGTCACTAAGTTAAGGGTTAGTTAATGCTTAATAAGCATTAACTAACCCTTAATTAACAGTTAACTAATGTGTCTGGTAATAATTTACTAATGGTGTTCATGTTAACTGAGGTATTAATTTATACATTATTTAATAGTCATCTTTATAAACTATTAAATAATTAGTCGTAAATTATTACCAGACACATTAGTTAACTGTTAATTAAGGGTTAGTTAAAGCTTATTAAGCATGAACTAACCCTTATTAAGCATTAACTAACCCTTAATTAATGTACCCTTATTGTAAAATGTTACCAATTACAATAACTTGAATAGCTTTGTTTATAGAACTGTTGTATAAAAGCAATATCATACATAACCATAGTGATGACTATGTTCCAGATGCTTTTCCCTTCTGCTCCTCCTTTAAAATATAATAAAAGCCCCTCTGTGGAGCGACAGTCATCTCTTGGTTTCCGTTCCAGATCTTAGGTTAAAGGTGGACTTGGGTTTTCCTTGCTGACTCTCATCTTCTTCCCGATGATGGTTGGAACCGCTTTTTCACAGTCGTGCCAGCAGTCTCACTCCAGCCTCCGCTAGTCTTATTGTGGCAGAAAAACCACACATTGTCATCAGTCCTGTGCTTGCCGTGCTAATCTCACCTCCTGCTGTGGACGGACTGGAGATGATCCTGAGGCTAGAATCACAGAAGGAAAACTGCATTTGTTTGCATTTTTTGTCTTGTACGCAAAATTGCAATTGCGCCCATCCAGGGGTTGAGTCGCTTCTCTTTTCTATCTAAATTTAGTGTTTTTCTGCTCACGCTGTGATACAATTGCCGCCTCCCCAAACTGTGTCTTCACTATCAAAAGTGAAAGAAATCTGAAGCTAGGATTACCGCTACAGTACATCTGCTCCATCCATCCACCTCCTCTGTTTCCACCATCCCACACCCTGCACCTTCAAGTATGAAGTCAGCACCCGAGACAAGTCCATGTCATTAATGTCAAGTCTCAAGTCTTGATGTAGAATACCAAGTCAAGTCAGAACAGATCAAGAGGCCAGTATCAATTTTTTATGATTTAAAGTTTATTGCCATTTTTCAATTTTTAACACACAAAACACTCAGCACTGAACAGTTCTGAAAAACAAGAACTATAGTAATATAAAATAAATAAATAATGATAATAATAATAATAATGGATATGATAAGAGAAAAAATAGAAAAAAAAAATACAATAAAAAAAAAACTAAATAGATAAATAAATAATGAAACAAACATTATATATTAAAATCCACACCAACGGCACTTAGGATAGCATAAGATATTGAAAGTAAACATACAGATATGGAATACAATATTATTTATCCTTAGAGATATAGATCTGGTAGGCCAGTATCAATGTAATATCTTAAAAAAAACGAAATATCTAGGACTTTCCAATGCAATATGGTTTTAATAGGATAAAAACTTGGTAAGAGCATCATGAGTTTGATTTCTATAATCAGTTTCGACTTCAATAAATTCAATCATTCCATACAAATTCAGAAAACAGTCTGACTCGAGTCCAAGTCGTGTGACTCGAGCCCCCACCTCTGCTACTTTGTGATTAGACGCTGATAAAACGGTGTTCCTGGAGAAATGACTGTTCTGATCGTTCCAACACCGAGAGTAAGTTGCTGTGAAGAGTAAGTCGGTGTGAAATGTCCCACACCACAGCAAGGTCAGTCAAGCGAGTAATGCATCAGAGTCGGCCAAATGAGTTGCAGTCCCGAATGGTAACATACCGATACACTGCTGACACACTGCCGAGAGCTATGCGTCTCTATGCAGTTGCCAAAGAATGTACACGAGGGAGATCAGAGTAATGAAGGCTGCCTTCACCTGTACACTGCCCGAGAAGTTTGGACACACCACATGTTTCTTTCTTTTTACTATTTTCCACATTTTAGAGTAATAGTTAAGACATCAAAACTATGAAATAACACAAATGGGATGATGCAGTGACCAAAAAAGTGTTAAACAAATCAAAACTATCTTATATTTTAGATGCTTTAAAGTAGCCGCCCTTTGCCTTGATGGAAAGGCAAAGGCTTTGGAAAGAAATTCATACATAGGCGTCAACTCCACTATTTATATTTGTCTAAGAAACTCATTTCAAGCATTTCAAGTCCCCATGAAATTAACTCCCATTACTTTTACTTCCCGGAAAACGTGCATCTTTCATGGTGACCTCATGCTGCACCAGGAGGCCTAAATATACATTTCTAACCAATACAAACCATCAGATTTTTGAACAGTCCCGCCCCTCTGCACCCCTCTTGTCAAATAAAATTGCCTTTCTCTCCCTGACTCATATTCCATTGGTTTAGACTTTTGAATGATCCCTCGCCGCATTATGTGCTGCCCCAACATCCTGTTTCAACAGGAAATGCATCAAATCAAGGAAGTAAAGATGCTATTTCATGGGGTCTTTAAGCAGAAGCCTTTAGATCAAAAGGGTTAGGGTTAGGGTTAGGGTTAGGGTTCGGGTTAGGGTTAGGGTTCAATCAGGTGGGTCCAAGCTTTTTATGGGCAGTGTACTTCTCTGTGTTGAAGAAGCTAAAAAAAGAAAACCTCTTGGTCCAGTAGTTTGGAGCAACATGTCAGAGGAAAGCACCATCTCAGGGAGTCTGGAGTGCAAGAGGAAGAGGAGGGGGATTAGAGACGCCTGTTAATCCTGATGAATTGCATCTCAAATTCCATCACATTTGGAGATTATTTGGGGCGTTTGCGTTCCGTGTCGTTTGTTGCCACCTGCTGGCCCTTAGCGGCGGCTCAGATCAGAATCTGTAAAAACCACTCACGCTCCTTCCAGATAATCTTCACTGACCGTCCAATTGGGATTTCCGCTCCCGAAATTTCGCGGGCGGGCAAATCTGGTGTAAATCAGCCCCCCGGTAATCTTCTAGTGTGTCCTCAGCCTTCTGTTACAGTGCGAGGATTTCATAATTTCAGTAAAAATAACAACAACAAAGCCTTCTTGCTGCTGCGTCACGTCACTATGACTGTGGAGGACATTTTCTTCTCTTCTCACTCGATTAATTTAGTATACAGGACGGCAGTGGATGCATGTTCCCCTTTGTAATCACACCTGTAGAAACCTGAATATGTAATGGTCCTCAAACTTCTAAGCAGTGGTTAGTCATTTCCTATGCATTGATTAGTTGGATGTCGAGGGGTCTAGTACAGAGCTTCTGCAGATAGATCTACATCTTTGTTCATCCCTAAGAAAGTCCTTAATCATTATTTGATTTTTGGTCTTGGTCTTGAATATGACAATTTGTTCAGGTCTCTTGACTTGGTCTTGACCCTCTTTGGACCTTGGTCTGGAATTGATTTGGACTCGACTGAGGTGGTCTTGACTACAACCTAGGGCTGGGCAATATGGACAAAATCAAATATCACGATATTTTTGACCAAATACCTCTATATCGATATTGCGATAATATTGTAGGGATGACTATTGCTGCTTTCACAAAATATTTACACAATGAGATTTTTGATAAATAATCATCAGTAATGTGGATATAATGACTAAGTGGGTAAAGTCAAATAATAGAACAGCTAGAACAGTCTGGTAAGTTCAGAAAATGACATCACTTTACTGTAATGCAGCCTTTAAAACCAGGAAAAGACAACACTTATGCCATATCATGATATCGATACAATATCGATATATTGCCCAGCCCTACTACAACCCCACACCCCCAACGTGAATCAGTACTCTACTAAAATCAGCAAATGAAGACTAACGCTTTTCTTTTAAAGCTGGAATGCTGCATTACACAAGCTTGTTGGCACTGTACAACTCAACATAACTCCATGTAATGCGTATTTTTATCTATAGTGAGATATCCTATGAGTTTTTGACATCCTGAATCCATCTAGTCTTAGTCACACTTCCATCAAAGCTGCGCCCACCTTCGACCAAGAGTGTAGTATCAAACAGAGAGATGCAGATAGGTGTGATAGCAGTGGAGAGAAGTTTGACTCCGCAGCAGGAGAATATAGAGATATGTTTTGGGACAGTGGTTCTCAACGTGGGGTCCGGGGACCACCAGGGGTCCCTGAGGGGGAACCAAGGGGTCCCCAGCAAATTGATGAATTGTTAAACTTCAGCATTATTTAATTTACAAGAAGTTAACACAATTAGAGAATGTAGAAGAATGACTGTTTTGATCATAGTTTCTCTGTTATCTCGCTACCTGCAATACAGATAGTCATGGAATTCTGGATCAAAATCATATCTAACAAAAAATATTCTCAGATTTACGTCCGAGAGACAAAATGTCATCAAATGGGGGTCTGTGGCTCTAATATGTGCTAAATTAGATTAGGGTCCTTGATATGAAAAAGGTTGAGAATCACTGTTTTGGGAGACATGTCTTTTGCTGAATATTGCAATTGCGATATAAATTGCAATACCCTATGCAGACAGATTTTTCAGTATTTTTCGATTTTTCAGCCAGCAAGAAACATTTTGAATAAAAAACAGATCTTGTTGCTTTTTTATTAATTGTGGAGCCCTTATGTTGACTGCCCCCAAATTCTTATGGGAGTGGGTAAATGTTTTACCAATGTGAAATGTTGTTTCAGGCTCTAATATGTTGCACATCAAAACACACATACAGAATGCTCGCTCTACCTGCAGGGTTTGAATTCTGGTCCGTATTATGTGTGCTGTAATCTATTATTAACTGTCAATTTTTTAGAGGATTATCTGCATGTTGACAGTCACGACTCAACGTGATGTCCTTTTCATTTGTTATTCCGGGGATTTTTTTAGGCTCTCCTCATGATGATCAGCAGTGGCTTGACAGACTGACATTCGTTGCAGGCTTCTTGCTAAGCTTGGCTGAGCTGTATCTCTGAACGGTTCACGGTCTATATTTAAATGCATGGAGAATTCCCTTCATGGCCCAGTTACTCCAGTAACCTGGTTTTGGGTCGATGCATATAAACATCAGAAGTGGGTTAGAATATTAATATAGTTATAATATTTTCCTACAAGACCACAGGCAATGGGTGAGACTACCTATTATTAGCAGTACTTCGTATTACTGTTACCATTGGGATCATCATTTCTTTCCCCTGTATTAGAGGTAAGCTACTATTGCTCAATCAAAGTGGGAGGGGGAATATTCTGTTAACTTCATGACAACAAAGGAGACTCAATCACGGGGTATCAAAAGTTCACGGAAACAGATTACCGTATTTCCTCTAATATTGGCCCGGGCCTTTATTTACCTCAACTGCAGAGGGTACCAGGCCTTTATTGGAATCAGGCTTATATTAGAGACAGGCCTTTATTTCTAATTCCCTCTGTTTGATAAGTATATTTGCTCATATTTTAGTACGAAGCCTCCTTGTTTTCTGATCTGCTTCTGTTGGGGTTTGTTAGGTAGCTGTTTTTTTGTTACTGCAATGCATTACCGATAATTACGGTAATTGACGACGGCATGCTCCAGATACTTCCGCCGGCCGAGCCATCTTGTGGCATACTGCCATCTTGTGGCATTTGTACGTTACTACACACTACAGTTACATTATATAACAGGCACCAGGAGTTTACCGGTATCCACCTTTTTCCTTTGTTTTTTTCCCTGGCCTGTATTTGGGGCCGGCCTTTATTTGTTTGTGTCGACTACGGCCCCGACCATTATCGGAGACCTGGCTTTTAATTGACTACCCTGGCCACTGTTAGAGGAAATAACCTGAAGTAACCTGAATAAGACCTTAACCAGAGTATGGCCAATAGCTGAATTGTAGACACTACAATGTCTCATCAGCAGGGATGTCTAATGATGTCAGAAAACTTTATAATATGAAATTCACAGTATATCTCATGGTAATTAGTATCTAACTGGTGTAAGTTATGAGGATAGGGTCTTTCTCAAAATTGATCACCGACTAGAGTTCATTACCTTACTTACTTACCTTACTTTTTATTTACCACCTCATCAGCTGTACAGCTCAGTCACGGCCCACTGTTACTCGCCAGCGGCTCTCCATCAAAGACAGTGTGGAAAAGAGTGCAGCTGAGGCCGCCAATAAAGAGATTTAAAATTGTTGATGATCTGTCAAAACTTCCCCGGGCGTGGTGGATCTCGGAAGGAAATCGATTTATACGGCGGCTGTGTCCGTGACCTCCAGGCGCGATTGAATAATTTGCCCAAGCTCTCCTCCCATTTCATAAGGACACCACCCACCTGCAGCCTCACCTATAGCAATGCTCAGCGTCTGCAAAAATACTCTACCACTCACCTCAAATTCTCCCCCAGCTCGAGACGTCAACGTTCTTACCGGCAGAGTCTCCTTTACGGGAAAGAAGTGAATGAAAAGTCAAATATTATGGTGGGAGAATGACAGCGGGGCTTTATGTGGAGAGATGAATGAAGCTGCGAGGCTTTTTATGTACAGTGAAAGTACTCAAGCTCGTCTGAGTCATAAATCTTCTTCCCCTGAGACTTCCCTCCCTCCCTCCCCGCCTCCCCCTGCCATTCTCAACTCTCCGGAGACTTCTTCTGTCTTCCCGCCAGCCGGAGCTGCCGAAAAACGAGCTCCCGCCTCTCCCATTCGCACGGTTACTATGATGGAGAGTGAGCCAGGTGAGGGGAGGATGCTGGAAATGTCGAGGGGATGAGGGGGGGGGAACCAGGCCGGTGGCCTCAGACCCTGTGGGGGCCATACTGCTGCAGACCCTCAGGGAAGTTGAGGCTACTGGACCAAAGTCTTGTGTGTTGAGGGAGAGGAGGTCCAAACCAGAGGAGGCTAGGCTTGGGCGATATCCAAAATTTTATATCACGATACGATACTGCCTGCCAAAATATTGTACGGAAGAGGATTAGGGCCACATGTGAAAAATGTATTTGAGTTCTGAGTTTAAAGTCAGAATTCTAAAGTCAGAATTCTGAGAAAAAAGTCAGAATTCTGACTTTTTCTCAGAAGTCAGAATTCTGAGTTTATTCTCAGAATTCTAACTTTATTAAACTCAGAATTGTGACTTTTTTCTCAGAATTCTGACTTTAATCTCAGAATTCTGACATTAAACTCAGAACTCAAATACATTTTTCACGTGGCCCTAATCCTCTTCCTCTTCGCGATATACAATATTATCAGAGTTTTTTTTTCCTCTTCAGGTTTTCAGGGGGGTATTTTATTTTATTTCTTCCAAATCACCTCAAATTTCGAGGCAATAATTATTATTAATGGCCTCGAAATTTGATCTTATTATTCAAGCATTGAATGTATTGTGGAAAAGGGAACCCAACTGAATTAAAAAGACAAATTTTTCACTTCAAGTATTTTTGTTTTTTCACTATCCTACCAGTAGTAGATTATAGGTTTATAAGTTCTTCTGTCTGTCTGTCTGCATCCATTTTGCTCCTCAATGGGTTGGCCAATCAATCTGAAACTGCACATGGGCATTGAGCATTGGCATAGGCAGGGACTGACGAAGCAGATTTTTCCATTTTCCCAAATTTGCGCTGTTTATGCGCATTTTTGGCAAGTCTGCGCGGAGTTATGGCACGCGCATCCCCGGGTTTGGACTAGTATTCAATACTCACAAAATATTGCGATATACGATAATATCGTATGTCAGCCCAAGCCTAGAGGAGGCAGGTTTGGATTCCCAGAAGGCTCCGCTGGCTGCAGCAACACATAGAGCCGGAAGCCCCGTGAAGCCAAGCAGAAGGCTATAGTTTTGGGCCAGAAGATGAAGCAGCTGCAGCCCCATGACCTCAGGAAGGACGTCTGCTGGTTCGTTCTGATGTACCGAAACAGGCCCAGACCGCTTACCCCACCCCCCAGGTAGTAAGTAGAGCGTATGCTTACTGCCAAGGAATAACAATTAAGGGGGAAGCCTCTGCTTACTGACCCTGGACTGGACTTTGGCATTTTTACAGATGGCAGTAAGATTTAACAATATGCTATTTTTGTTCTCTTCGCTAGAAATGTCAGCTGGTGTGTTTGGCCTTGCTTTAGTTGCCGAGGAGGGTGCGACCACGTTGGCGGCGGAGCCTGCCTTTTGTGCTAAATAAAAATCAATATTTCTTCCTGTGGGAGACGATCAATCCCGTCCCACACATTCCTGCGCTTTCGCATTTCCAATATGGGCATTGTCAGAGGCTTTAAATAACTCGATGCTGCTGTGGAGAATAATGAATCTAACTTTTCCCCGAGTTAAAACTTCTCCGATACTGTAGGCGAAGTTGCGGTGTCACACTGTATATTCTCGGCTGTAGCTTCTCCCACTTGAGAGTTGAGGTCCAGGCGAAGGACCTCGAGTTATAAATCTATCCATTTGCAGGGAGAACGCAACACTTTGGCTCGGTCAAGCAGTAATTCTGTGCTGCTTACTGTGTTCCTATACCATGGGATTGTTTCTGTGGTGTAGCCTCACTTTCTTACGTGTCAGACAAGGATTGATGGGTTTGATTAGTTGGGTTTTCCCCTCAGAGCCTCTGACACCTTCAATACCTACAGTTAATACCTACTTTATTATGCACTGAGCTGCAGGGTGCAGAAGGAGCTGACACAAGAAAGGAATCTGTGTGTGTGTGCGTGTGTGAGAGTAATTGTTTGCTGGGGGGCAGCTCCAGCCCGAAGACGGAGATCATGTGACCTCTCCTGTCGGGACAGACGTGACATAGTTGTGTGTTTATGGAACCAATGCTGTGTGCTGTTGAATTAGTCCTCCATAAGGAATGAAGTCCATTGTCCAGACTGCCCCCTCTCCCTTGTGAAATTTGTGGGTTTTTTTTGTGGTAACCTGTAGCTAGAGGGATTCCGTAGTCCTACATTTTACCTATATTTTCAAAATTTTTAAATGTGTCTCGTAGCAGTAAAAATGTGACAATACGTATCGTGGGGCAGAAAAATGAATCGCAATATTAGCTCCATTTTATTCTGCTGTGGTAATCACAAATGAGGCAGCTTTCCCATCACAGTTTCACAAGTTCTGCATCGAAATTAGATTATTTGCACGTCTCAATCCAAATTGCTCTACGCACAACACTGTAGGTTGAACACTCCAGGGTGCTGGAAACACAATGTAACCAACTCACGTTTTAATTTTGGCCTTTTTCTCTCATCCCCTGTCCACTCTAGCCATGGCATCCACTCCCGACAAAACCACCCGTCCGGTCAGCGCCCCCATCATGTCGCCGGTGTCCCCGGGGGAGGCCGCCCCATCGCCTCTGCCCTCCGGCCTGTCTCGGGCTGAGCGCCACGAAGGCTCCACACCCAAGGGCCGCTCGTCCCGCTCGGCGGACAGGAAGGCAGAGGTAAAGGTGGAGAGCCGGCCAGCCGAGTCCACCAAAACCCAGAGCCCCAGACAAGACTCTACTCCAGAAATCAAGGTAGTGGACATACACCTTCACACCACCACACACTGGGGGACGTGTTGGAGATACAAACTGGATCTTAACCTCACAGTGTTTTTTATGACAACATGATTTTCTCACCGTCTATATTCTGTATATTGAACTGTATATTCCAACTGAAAACACTATCTTTTCACTCATTATCACAAAAAAAGGAGATTACAGGACACCCAGCATCACAGATGAATGTGGAGGCCATTTGTTGAAGGAATACAGTGAGTTTTTGGGAGATTGTCCCGTTGGTTAACTTAGCTGTTAGCTAATGAGAGCCTACTATCACTCAACATAGTGTATGCTAAGTATTAGCATGGAACCAACTTTCGTTCAACATAGTGTACGCTAAAGTGTTAGCATGGAACCAACTATCGTTCAACATAGTGTATGCTAAAGTGTTAGCATGGAACCAACTATTGTCGCTAAAGTGTTAGCATTAAGCCTACTGTCGCTCAACATAGTGTACGCTAAAGTGTTAGCATGGAACCAACTATCGTTCAACATAGTGTACGCTAAAGTGTTAGCATGGAACCAACTATCGTTCAACATAGTGTACGCTAAAGTGGTAGCATGGAACCAACTATCATTCAACATAGTGTACGCTAAAGCGTTAGCATGGAGCCTACTGTCACTCAACATAGTGTATGCTCAGGTGGATGAAGCACCAGAGCCAACAATCTACAGGGGACACATGGATGATTTTGTTGTTTATTTTTCTCATCACTTTACAGTATCAGTTACAGTAATGCATCACTTTAACAGGACAATCTACCAAAAACGTGGTGCATTCCTATCAAGTCTATATGGAAAGTGAATGATGTTGAGGAAAGTTTTAGTCATGGTTGTGTTGGGGATTGATCCCGGTGTCTGAGCTGTGTCTGTGCTACCAGACAGTGGCCAGGAGAGAGCGGAGGCATTCCCCCGCTGTGACCACCGCCAATGGGGAGAGGGAGAGAAGGAGCCAGGTTTGTTTTCTTGGCATGTGGTCTGACGCATGATCTTAAGGTGCATGGACTAAACCAGTGGTTCTCAAACTGGGGTCCTTGAGCGGGTTCCAGAGGCCCTTGAGGAGGTTCCACAGGGTCCCCAATCAAAATGAGGAATAGGTTAATTCACCAGAAATTATCCCAATAAGAGAATGCATAAGTATGACTATTGTGATCATAGGTTTCATCAGTGCTATCTCTCCACGTACAGTGTAAACAGAAAATATGAAACTGTAATAATTCCTATGGGAAAATTGGGTTATTGCGAAGAGTAATAGGATACAGACTATAAATAAGAATAGAGTTAATGGGGGTTATATAAATGTACTCAACCAACAATTTCAACACGGAAACATGTAAAGTAGAAATCTATGGTATTAAGAGGGTGTGCAAAATAGCAGCAGCAGTATCAGTAGAACTTACTGGGACCCCCCCCCAAAAAACAATATGAAATATGTGCAGTATGAAATAAGTGGGAAAATTATAAAGAATAGCAATATATATCTTTTATATATTTTATATATAGCAATTTATATTACAAATGAGAGTAATATGAGAATATGAAGAAATACATATGAAAATGAAAGAATTTATGCATGATGTGCATAAATGTGCTCGTATTCAAAAAAATCAACAAATCTTCCCATATGGGGGTCCGGCTATATCTGATTATATGGGAGCCTATGGCCTAATGTGTGTGTGTGCGTTTAGAGGTTTGTAACATGAAAATGTTTGAGAACCCCTGGACAAAACTGTACTATAGAGGCTTTGCAGTTGCTGCACAAACTTATCAACCACGTCTGGCGTCATCATGGAGGTCTGAGAATTGGCTGTACTCGGCCAGTGGTTCTCAACGTGGGGTCCGGGGACCACCAGGGGTCCTTGAGGGGGTTCCACGGGGTCCCCAGCAAATTGATGAATTGTTAAACTTCACCATTATTTCATTTACAAGAAGTGAACACAATTAGAGAATGCAGAAGAATAACTGTTTTGATCATAGTTTCTGTTATCTCTCTACCTACAATCCAGATAGTCAGGAAATTCTGGACAAAATCATATTTGACAATAAAAATGTTCTCAGATTTGGGTCCGAGAGACAAAATCTCATCCAATGGGGGTCCATGGCCCCAATGTGGTCTAAACTAGGGGTCCTTGATATGAAAAAGGTTGAGAATCACTGCTCTAGGCTTGGGCTGATATTTGGTAAAATGTATTGAAAATATTGCAATATTTTCCGCCTTAATGAATATCGCCCCACCCCACCCGGCCGCGGCACCATGTGTTGCTTAGATCACAATTGTGCAAACTTTTAATCTTATGAACCTATAATCTACTAGTGGTAGGATAGTAAAAGAAAACAAAAATGGGTCAAAACTGGGTCCACACATTCAGCCCATTTTCCTGGAAACAGCAGCAAGTTTGGAAACTTTACAATGAGGGTCACTAAGTTAAGGGTTAGTTAATGCTTAATAAGCATTAACTAACCCCATGTGTCTGGTAATCATATACTAATGGTGTTCATGTTAACTAAGGTATTAATGTATACTTTATTTAATAGTCATCTTTATAAACTATTAAATAATGCATAAATTAATACCTTAGTTAACATGAACACCATTAGTAAATTACACATTAGTTAACTGTTAATTAAGGGTTAGTTAATGCTTATTAAGCATTAACTAACGCTTTTTAAGCATTAACTAACCCTTAACTTAGTGACCCTTATTGTAAAGCGTTACCTAAAATTAGTTAAATGACGAGGCTTTGATGTAATTTAGAAGAAATACAATAAAAAAACGACCCTTCCTGGCAATATTGTATATCGCGATATTTTGGCAGGACACCATCTCAATATTACATTTTGGATATCACCCAAGCCTACAATACACAAATAATGTCTAAATATATAACAATCAGGCTATCAAAAACAGATGCCTGAAAAATATTATTGCAGTATGTGTTCATGGTCATTGTTGCCCAAGAGCTGAGGACCACCATATGGCTGCCAGAGGAGGTGTTATGTTGCCTGAAAGCCTTCTATACATGTAATATAGCGTGGTATGTTACCATATGTGTCTTGACAGATGGATTTGTTTGTGGGGTTGGATTACACAGGGACCCTAATATGAACATAATTCTCTCTTTCCTCCTATGGGGGAGCAGCACTCTCCTCAGGACAGAACAAAGGCGGAGATGGTGCGAGTGAGGAAGGTTAGCATGGCTCTTCAGTCGGTGTTCCTACCTCCCACATGAGGACCGACTCACCATCCTCATCCTTGCATCGCTCGCACATCACTAGATATTTGATTTCCCTCGCAAGCTTTTTAAACAATGTTGTTTTCCATTGCAAAAAGAGACACCAAGCGCCCCAATCTGTTTGCTTAGTCGGTGTGTTTGTTTTGTGGCTGATCGCCTTTCTCTTAAGGCTTGTATATTTCCTCTCGACTATACAAGAATGCGCTATGGAACCAGCTTTCTCAAGGAGACCTCGCTTCATTGAACAAATAATTTATTTGGGCGGTATTTTTCACTGCTTTCTACAACAAATAACTCTTTGCTTCCCAACAAATTGTTCCAAGAGGGAGGATACCATTGGTGGTTCTTTTTTAAGTAATATACCCACATCTGTTTGTTCCATTTATGGTTAGGTTAGGAAAAGCCCTAGTTCCTGCTGATGTAGTCAGTCCCTCCAGGATTTTGCGTTTTATGTGTTTTTGCAGTCAAACTTTGGGAATTGGTAAAACAAATGCAAGTTAAAATTACAAGCCAACTATCTACCATTAAGAAAGATCATTAAAATCATTCCCTGTGATAACAGGCATACTACATATCATGGAAACTATTGGAAATACGTAGTATTAAATACATAGTACTGAACAGCAAATATGGGCCCAATGTTATATATATATATCTCCTTTATTTAACCAGGTAAAAGTCTCATTGAGATTAAAATCTCTTTTTCAAGAGTGACCTGGCCAAGAGAGCAGCATAAACATTGTTACAACAAACAATACAAACAGACAAAGACAAATACAACTGTCACACACTACAAACGAGAGAACACAGTATCCAGTTAATATGCAATACAAGGTCAAGGACAAAAATCCAGTTATGATGCATAAACAGGTACAATTTACCTGTTACCAATTTACCTGCAATGTTACAATGTTAATGTTACAACAAAGGAAAATACTGTGCTTGGATTCCAGTTTTTTTTCAAATAAACCCTCAATTCAACATCAGCAGAGTAAACACCAGATGAAATCAGACTATTTGAATATTTTTTAAGACCATAAAACTGTATAGTTTCATTAAAAAAGTGTCAATTTATGTTCTTCTGACTTATGCAAACCAAAGGCTCAGGAGAAATAGAAATTATAATAATGCAGGTAAAATGGAAAACAAGTGACTCAAATTCTTGCACCTTAATAAAACTCCAGCCCCTTTATCTATAAAGCTCCACTGAGTCATTTGTTGTAGTAGGAGACCAAGGTAGACATAGTTTGTCGATATATGTTTTGATTGGGCCATTTATGTGAAAAATTGATGATTGGCCCAAATTACAAATGCCCTGTTGATTTGGCCATTTCATGCAGAAAAACTAACGTGGCAAATGAATGTGGTCATTTTGTGAGATTACAAATTCTTGCAACAATCGCAGGGACCCATTGACTGTGCATTTAATAGTTGCGAACTTGCGAGTACAAAATTTCTGGAGGGACTGTGTTGGTGAAAAAAAACAAAAAAAACCCAGACACCCAGACAAAGCAGTGAAGCTCATCCTCCTGCACAGTCCACTGCACTGCAGCAGCAGCCTCTGTATGCACAGCACTGAGTCTGTACCTGCCTGGCTTCTCATGCAGAGGACCGGATTCCTCAGCTGTCCCTCTCTGAGCCGGACAGACAGTGCTGGATATTGCACCCCATGCTCTGCCTTGCTGCAAAAATCCCATAGCTATTTTCATTTGTTGTGATTTCTTCCATTGCCACTCCTCCCATGGTCAGTAATGCTCACTGGATCCCATTGCAAGTCAAACAGTAAAAGTAAAACATGAGAATGAATTTTGCATTATTTCCACATCCGAGACCAACCAGCTGTTCCCTTTTTCCCCCATTCTCCACAGAAAAGAGCTAAGAAACTTGAGGGTGAAACTATTTATATCAGACATAGCAATTTAATGTTGGAGGTTCGTATCAAACTCTTCAAATGTCCTCTTGCTTTTTGACTGTTTGCCGCCATGTTTCTCCGTCTGCATGGAAGTTGTGTTGACTTTCTTTTATGCTTTGACGCCTGTATTTTTCTTCATTTCTCGCCTTGTTTTCAGCTAAACCCTAAAGGCTTGGCATGCACTATTTTCCTCTCTAATTCGAATGCAAGTAGCTTCACTTCTCTTTGAATGTTGTCTCTGTCATTTCTTATTTTCATTTTTACTAAATATATGATTGGGAGTGGTCCTTCTCTCAACATACCACTGTGGTGCAACAGCTTGGTGTTTGAAGCTGCAGCAAACACATTCAAAGAGTAACTAAACCCCAGATCCAAATCCTGACACCTAATGGCTAAAAGTAGGGTACTGAACTGGCCATCTGCTATTGGCTGGTCTTTGGTGCCAGGTGATGTCACCACCTGTTGTACTCTATAGAAGGTGACATCACCTGGCACCAATGACCAGCCAATAGCAGATGGCCAGTTCTTACTTTTCACCATTAGATGTCAGGCTTCATCAAAGATTCGGGTTTGGTTTACTCTTTAAAATTATTGACCACACTATTAAGGGTCTATTGTCGCTTTTCCACCGCATGGTACCGGCTCAACTCGACACAACTGTACTCGCCTTTTTTGGTTTTCCATTGGGCAAGTACCAGGTACCATATTACCTGGTACCTGGTACTTTTTTTGGTAGCACCTCCGTCTGGGTTCCAAGCGAGCTGAGGTGATACCAAAAGGTGACGTGAGAACACTGCAGATTACTGATTGGTCAGAGAGAATCGTCATCATTGCGAGACACGGGACATACTGCACAAACCCGCCATATTTAAATAGCCAAGCCACTGTAGTGGCCGCAATTTTTTAACTTAATTTAACTTAACTTAATTTTAATTTAATTAACTATGTTAGCGTTACGTTAGCTACCAGGTTAGCTTACCCTCTTGCGTCGCCTTTGAGCAACCAGAGTCGTCTCGTCGTCTGAGCTTTGATGTAGGATTTCCCAAACTCTCCTGTTTTTTTCCAGCAGTCTTTTGTCTTGCTGCCTTCAGCCTCTTCTGAAATAAAATCCGTCTCCTTGCTGTGACTAACAGCCACATACTGAGAATCAAGAACACTGAAAGCACCAAAAGCGAGTAGAGTTGTGTCGAGTCGAGGCGAGTTCCGGTACCATGCGGTGGGAAAGCGGCTTATGACTTACTTTTGGCCTGCCCCCAGAACTAAGTCCTACCATTAGATACAAGGTCATTTACAATTTTGGATCAGGTTATCTGCTGATGCATTAAACAGGAAATACACAGATGAATTTTTCCTTCCCAGTCATGTATTTCTCAGTAATGTGACCGACGGATCACGAACACTGCCGTTTCTGTTCTCATTGTCTTGGCCTACCTTCTGCCGTCCTCATGGTTACTGAAGACCTCCAGTTCCCAGGCATTTCATTCACTGACTGTATCCGTCTCACTCTCACTCATAGTGCTGGTTCCGTGTTTAACTCTTCATCTCTGTTGCCCTGTCGTCTTCGATGTGCTCTTTTCACATTCTGTGCTTCATCACGGCTCGTTGGCTTTATGCTGCGTTCACGTCATATCGGAAAAAAGGGATGATAGCTTGTCACTTTGGCGCCATGATGTGTTTAATTTGTTGGAAAACTCGCATAATTATAAAAAGTAATAATAATAATAAAAAGTCACATGACTTGGACTTGAGTCAGACTTGAGTCACAATTTAAATTTCTGCGGACTTGACTTGATGCATGAAGAGAAGACTTGAGACTTGACTTTACTTGATGGAACTTAGATGGAAAGTGATGAGATTTGTTCCACCAGACGACTGAATTTAAATTCTGTTTTCTGAATTTGTATGGAATGATTGTTTTTATCCTTTTTTTTCAATATCTGATATTGCATTGAAAAGGCCTACATATTAAGTTTTCTTTAAGGTATTAAATTGATACTGGACTCTTGATTTGTTCTGACTTGACTTACTGTTCTACATTTAGACTTAAGACTTGACATTAATGACATGGACTTGACATGGACTTGATTTGGTTTTCTACATTTAGACTTGAGACTTGATAATTTTGCGTTTTATTACCCTAGCAAGTGGGAGATATTGTAGCGTACAAGATATTCCCACGTCTTACCACTAGGAGGCTGACGTGAACGGGTTTTCCCAGTTGGTAGCTCGTATTTACGGTAAATCCAATATGATGTGAACGCGGCAATAGACTGATTGCTTGGGGACCTTTTGATGACAGGCGGTGAGGTGTGTGTGTGTTGGTTCAAGGCTTTCCTATGAAAACTCATCCAGGTTACCACCTAATGAAATGGTCATTTGGTTACCCAACAGTTTACCCACTATTTGGCCAGTTTTTTTAAAAAATCTTTTACATACCTTTACCTGCTTTTAGGAGATTGGGGATTCCATTGCCTTGTTGCTTAAATTCATTGTAACGATTTAAGTGTGGTCAAGCTGCTGAGCTGCTAAGATGAACACAACAAGAATAAATTCAGGGTTGAGGTACCATGGGACCATTTCACCTCATGGATGTTCTTCGGATAAGCAAGGCACCTCAACTTCTCCTTGTAGTTGTACTGCACATCTTGTCCTGTTCCCGGCATTTGACAAAACCCATAATGGGCGAGCCGGTGAACTGACGCGCCTTATGAATAATCATGAACCGGGAGACTTTTCAGTGCGTCTGCTGCTTTAATTCTCTGAGCGTGACCCACATGAGGAGGATTCTGTAAATGGCCAATTACTCCGAATCACAGCGGCTGCTGCCTAGGCTGGAATACGGAGAAGCGCAGACAGCTGATGTCTCCTCGTGTCAGGGAGCAAACTCTCCCGATGCGATGTGGAGGATTGAGTCTGTTTTGTCAGGAGAATATTTCATGCCATGACCTCAGAATGTCAGTGGAGAAGGGCAGGCTTGATCCGACAGCATCCTTTTGAAATAACATGAAACCATGTGGCATAATGAAGGATAATATTTGCCAACATACTATAACAATTCCATATTTTTGTTGCCCCCCCCTTTCTCTACTCTGGGTGATTCTGCCCTCGCTGTCTCCTGTCTGTTCCCCCGCTTTCCTCACGTAAATTCTTATTCTCTTTACTGTCCTATTCGTCCTCCTTCCTTCTTCCTTTATACATCACACTCCCTCGTTTCCCTTCATCCCGTTTTCTCTCCTATCGCTGTCATCCTCTCCCTTCCCGTCTTCCCATTCGGTCTTTCTGTTATCGTCTCCTCGCAGGACGTGGATAAGACCCAGACTGAGATCATGCGCCACCACACTAGCATCAGCGAGCTGAAGAGGAGTTTCATGGAGTCGGTACCAGAGCCTCGGCCCAGTGAATGGGACAAGCGTCTGTCCACCAACTCGCCTTTCCGCACCGCCAGCATCAACGGCCAGCTGCAGCCAGCGGTGAGTACAGCAACCTGGGAGGGAAATACAGGCTGCTTGGGGACTGCCCATTGTTCCGACGGCCCATTATTCCGAAACCCCAATAGTCCGAAAAATGTCCACCCATTGGATCGAAAGCCCATCTGTCCGACAGCCCGTTATCCCGGAGGTGGTTGGGTTGAGGCGTGGGCTCACTGAGGTTAGGGTTAGAGCAAGCTTACGATCAAGGCTGTCAGAAGCCATGGTTGTGGATGGAGCCAGGCAAGGAGTTTTCGGACTATTGGGGTTTCGGAATAATAGGCCGTCGGAACAATGGCATGGCACCGGCTGCTTTGGCATCAGTATTGCTGATCTATACTACTTAATTCTACTTGAGGTGACACAAGTTCATCCACTGTCTCAGATCATAGAATGTCCAGTATAGAGGCTTTACAAATCTCTAATCAATCAGGTCTGGCTCCATCATGGAGGTCCATTGGAAAAATGGCTGTATGCAAATAATGTCTGAATATATCACAACCAGGCTAGATACCTGAAAAATATTGTTGTAGGGTGGCTGCAGGTCCATTCATCAATGTTCCTGAGAAAACGTGAATAGTCTGATAAGGTGGATTTGTTTCTAAATGTAGGTTACTGTGACACAGTAAACTGTCTTGTCTTTAAAACTCTCTGAGTTGTAGCTTGAGAGTCAGCTCAGTTAACCTGAACAAACTGTTAGCTAGCTAACTAGCCAGCAGGCTCATTTAGCAAAGTAACTCATTTTAATGTTAACATGCAATGACTAGCTACTGCTAACGCTAGCCTCTACTAAATACGTAAGCTAGTGTGCTAATCAGATGTGTTAACAACAATACGGTGATGGTTAGCTGACCAGATACTATCTGCAATCAGCTCTTCACAGCCACTGTTCCCTGTGGATCTCCAATATGGCCGCCACAGGGCATGTTATGTCAGGTGTACCTGTTGCCACTGGTCATGGAATTTCTGGAATATTATGGAATTTAGAGAGGTGTATTCCAGTCAGGGAAAATCTGGGAATTTGATATATTCAGGGAATATCAGGGAGTATCACAAGTGGGTCACCAACTGTAGTGGAAACCAGAATGTTCAGCCCTTTAGACAAACAACATTAACAAACCAGAAGCATTTTAAGTAAGCATATCAAGTAGAAATGTATGAATGAAAATATGCAAAAAAGTTGGGATTGCAGAATTAACAGGATGTGCAAAATAGCAGTAGTATCAGTAGCAGCAGAACTCAGAGACAGAAAGACAATGTGAGATTTGTGTATTATGGAATAGGTGAGGAGTTGTAAAAAAAAAAAAAAAAAAGAAAATCTCCATATATATGCAATATACTATATAACAATTAGAAGTGTATGGGAGTATGACAAAGACACTATGTGAAAGATATATACAGGATTGAAAAATCTGCTGTTAATCACATTAACAGGTCTAAAGGAGTCCATAAGATTGTACACAGCATGACATGTTGAACTATACAGATAAAATCACTACACTTTACACATGTAGATAATATGTACAGATAGGCAGATGACAATTTGCAAGAACTGAACACGCATACACAGCCATTGTGCATGGAAAATGTGAAAGAGCTCTTCTGAGATTTATCACTTTCTTAATTTGAATTGCACACGTATGTATCTTCCACTTGGTGGTGCTGTTGGCTTTTTTCCATGTCATTGTATTGTTTTTAGCATGAGTGTAATGGCAGTCACTGGAGAATTTCAACTGACACCCCTGTTGCTCCAGTAGAGTGAAATCAGATCCCGTGGTGGTAAACAGACTATTTTCCTTTCACCTGATTTTAATGAAAATATGAGATGTATTTGCTAATGTGTAGATGGCATATGTGTGTGTGTGTGTGTGTGTGTGTGTGTGTGTGTGTGTGCAGGTGAGGATGTCCACAGTTGTACCTGCGTACAGAGTAGTCCGTGGCGTGTCTGAGGTAAACGTACTCTAATTTGGTGCTTTCTGGCACAGGCTGCAGTTAAGGGAAACACTATTCGGCGTTTCTTTATGAACCATTATAAAGAACGGACTATTAGGTGAATGGCAACTGGAGGCTATGGCCATGGCCTATTGGCAAGAGAGGCAGCTCTCCAACCTCACCTGGATTGTGCTCGGCCGCAAAACTTCTAGGCGCCCCCCTCCCCATCCCAAGCCCCTCCCCCCCTTTAACCTAAACCCTCCCCCCTCCTCCCCCCACCACTGCCTCCGCTCAGTGAATGGCTGCCGCAAGCTTTGGTCTGGCAAAAACAATCGCATGGCTGGGTTTATCCCGACAATGTGTTCGCATGACTCTTGCAATAACCATGTCTGAATTGATCGGTGAGAGACTAATGTGCAAAAAAAACAAAAAAAAAACAGGAAAACAACCAGAAGAGCAAACGATCACTAGCCGAAAGACTGACCCCCCACTCCTCCTCTTCACGCCATTGTCTTACCCACTTATCTCCTCCCTGTATCTACCCCTCACTGTTTTTTCTGTCTTCCTTCCTCTATTCCTCTCTCCCTCCCCGTGTCCCCTTTGTCCTCATCTCCGCTCCCTTCCCCCTTTAAAAGTCCTGCCCCGCTCCCCCATCAAATCTCTGTCGACTCCATCTCCTTCTCCGCCGCCTCCTCCGTCCTTCCCTCCTCCGCACTTGGAGACGGATCTCGAAGGTCAGAGAGGATCTCGGTCCTCCGGCCGGCCAGCGTTTCCCTCCGGCCCCCGCCTCCTCTGCCCATGGATTTAAAACGCAGTTTCTATCCCAGACTTGAGGTCCGGGCCCTGTCCACACAAAAGGTCCTGCACAACAATCCCATCTTCCATTTTTAAGACTCCAGAACCAGTCCATCGAATTCAGGCACATTTTTACTGTAAGCCTAGAGCACAAATTTTGGTAATTTAATATTATTGTTGGTCTCTAATTATGATGAAACATTTGATGAAAAAATAGAAATAGTCTTCTCCTCATTGCATCATCATACACCAGTTTAAAAGATAACTTCAGCAAAATTGCCAAGTCTTCTCTGACTTGTTACAGTATTGCAGGCTAAACACTTTGACAAATCTGACACTGTATGCAGTACTACATCCCAACACACGATGTGCAATATTAAATCCCAGTGCAGAATTACCTTGAATAGACTTGAAAAACTTGTGCATGGCACGCTCTTCCAGGAGTATTGTCATTTGAGATGAAAAGGTGATTGACAGACTAGTGGTACAGCATAAAGCAGAGAGGATGGCATATTGTGGTCTCGCCAACAGTTTCTATGGTTTTTCTTCTTCCTACTGGCATTTCGAAGACTTTGCACTGCCAAAATGGTTTGCACTAGCTAGCGTTTTAGCTGCCAGAGAATGCCTTTCCAATCCCCGCCATTGGAGCAGAGGCCCATAAAACTCAGCGCTCTCCTCCTCCTCCTCCTCCTCTTCCTCTGCTGCTGCTGCTGCTGCTCTGTCGGAGGTGTGGCCTGCTTAGACCACCTCACTGCCCCCACCTGTCACCCTGGAGTTTTCTACACACTATAGCACCCATCGCCGGCTACGTTTCCATGCCAGAGTAACCCAGCTATTGGTCGTATTCAGGTTAAAATGTTTACATGAACCTTTGATACCCTGTGATAGAGTCTCCCATTGTTGTTGCCATTAATAAAGCAGTTAACTGAATTTTCCACCTGCCTCTTTGACTAAGCAATTGCTGCTCACTTGTAATACAGGGGATAATGCGGCCATAATGCCGGGCGACTCTCAAAGTGAAAAGCGAACAATGTTTCCGTGCCACAGTAATTGCTGGTTCATGCTTTAATGCAGAAATGGACGCAGCTGAGTGCAAGGTCGAGATGAGGTCACTCACCACCTGCAATTTGAAATAATGCAGACAGCGCCGTAGTTACGTAAACGCGCCTCCATCCAGGATTGGCTGAACAAAGAGGAACACCAACAGCACCTCTGCTTTCACATGTGTCTAGCCACACAGAAAGCATGAACCAGATGTATCCTGTTTAATATGGGATTAAGACAGGCATCTTAAAGGATCAGTTTGGCGATTTTGGACCTATGTATAATTTGTCTCTTACATATCTGTAGTACTTAGACCTGCAGAGAATATTGTCGGTTGAAACGGCGAGCTCCATTGCTCGGCATCTTGCTGCTAACAATGAGTCCAAACAGGGTTTAGTCAAAATATCTCCAAACTAGAAGGGCACTTGGAGAGCGCAGACCTCCGCCAAGGTTCGTGCTATTATTGCTTGTTCGTGAGTCGGATCTGGATCCGCTCCAAAATGTAATGGGTTCTTCCTTGGCCCATGCTACACCCTTCCACGAAGTTTCATGAAAATTGGGCCAGTCGTTTTTCCGTAATCCTTCTGACAGACAAACAAACAGACAAACAAACAAACGGCACCGAAAACATAACCTCCTTGGCGGAGGTAAAAAGCCAGTCTGTGAAAAAGATATGGCAACCAACCAATGTATTGATATCCACAGCTTGGAAAGCAGCAACACTGCACCATTTCCACTCAGTGGGTAGTCTTCTACCAAACTCTACTGTTTATAATCTGACCTGACAGTCCAAAACCAGATCATGCTGCCAGTAACGCACTTTCACTCCACAGCAGCCTGTGCTGCAGCTGAGAAAAATAGTTCTGTGATTTTCTGATTTGTGAAAGTGTGCGTAATGGCGGAATTTTGTTACATTTTCTCAACTCCCCTACAGTGCTTTTATGGAGATATTTTGACAAACCCCATTTGGACTCATTGTTAGCAGCAAGAGGCCAAGCAACAGGAGCTCGCCATTTCAACCTACAGCGGACTCCGGAGTCAGTATTCTCTGCAGTACTACACGTAAGAGTCAAATTATATATAGGTCCAAAATCACCAAAGCTCTTTAACCAGGTTTCTAATAATCAGAATATGAGCTTACATGGGTTTTTTCTAACCCAGTCATGATGTTTACATACGTCGACCCAAAACCAGGATACTTAGTAACTGGCTTAAGAAGGGAATTCTCTGTGCATGTAAACGTAGTCACTGTCAGAGCACACCACAGACAACTTCTCTTAAAATCTGCAGGATACTTCCTGCAAACCCACGATCCTCCCCCCCCCCCCCCTCCCCCCAACTATAACAGCCTGGAGAGCTTTGCCAGTACTCCTGAGCCTCCGTCTTTGTGCCCATCCCTCCCGACATCCCATTCCTCCCATTTCCCCTCCCTTCTGTCACCCTATCTCCTCCTGTCTGTTGGCCATTCCCCCACTTGTCTGTTCATTGTTATCTGTCTCTCTTGGTCTGCCGCTGCTGAGCACAGCGAGGGAGGCGACCTCTGTTCGGACACAAGGTAAGAGCACGTAGTTCGTCCCCGGCGCCGGGGGGACCGCCGCTCCGCAGTCACGACTACCTGCTGGAAGAAGACGAGGAGGACAGTGAGGTTGAGGATGATGATGATGAGGAGGACGAGGAGGAGGAAGAACAAGCCCGTGGTCACACTCTAAGGGTGTCTATCGACGTGCCGGAGGAGGGCAGGAGCACGGCGAACGCCTGTGAGCTAAACCCAGCCAGGCTCCAGCAATCCCGGATCTCCTTCTTTCTATCGGGCCTGCTGGTGATGGCCCTGACCATACTGTGGCTGGCCTTCATTTAAAAAGGCAAAGACAAAAACAAAAAAATGGCTCGATTCCTGAACATCTAATCCTACCAGGTGCCCTTCGCCATCTACAGACTGCTTTATTCAAGTGCTGTTTCACCCCTCTACCTCTAAGTCATTCTTTCTATCTGTTCATTCATTCACCACTGTTACCTTCCTTCCTGCCCACACACACACAGCTCTACCCTGTCAAGCTAAGATGGACTGAAAATGACGTATTTTCTTCTTTAAGACATTGGCAATTTTTCAGAAACTGTTAAAATCTTTTTCTTTTTTTCCCCAGTGCTTCATGAATAGACTTATATGCTGATATCATGGAGCCAACATTGGTATTCCATAGAGAAAAGCCAAGACGTGTTACTAACAACTTTGTCTTCACTGAATATTTACTGCTTGCATTGCTATATATTTTCTCCCTTTTAGGACTTTTAGTACTTTCTCCCATTTGGTACATTTCCAGGGCAACATTAAGTTGTGTGGCAAGATTTACAGCAGACATATCTGGTCAATCAGTTGACTAAAGCTCTCAAGTAATGTTAAGAATCTGTGTGAAATTTAGCAGAGTGCTACTGTGACTGACATACATTAGCACTGTGTTAATGTTGGACCAGGTGTCAGCAGGGAGGACAATCAGGCCATGTATAAGTAAAGAATCCATGAGTTATTAGCAGTGCTGGGTGGTAAGGCATTACTCGCTAACACGTTGCAGTAATTTTATAACTCTTCCAGTGACAAGTAGTCATCTTTTGTAGTTTCCCACGCTAAACATCAAATTGAAGTTAATTGTTCAAAAACTAAGTCACACCCCCACGCCCTGTTGACTTTCTCTGTGTGGAAGTATTCCCACTACTTTTATCAAGCTAAAGGATGACAAGAACATTCGACATCAACGCTGTTTGGTTTCCTGATCATTCACAGGCGAGACAATTGAAGTCAATTTTTGAAGGCATTGCAAGGTATTGAGGATGTAATTGCCAATTTTGGGGGTGTAATGCAAAAGCAATATATCGAGTAGTGTAACAAATTACTACTTCCAGTGAGTAATAAGTAAATAATACTATTTTTGAAATGAGTAACGAGTAATGAGTAATACATTACTTTTTTTGAGTAGTGAACCCAGCACTGGTTATTACTATCTACGTTCATGTACCTTCAATGGCCTTAAATTTGACGCTGTTGCACTACTCAAGGCATGGTGTACTTGTTTACCAAAAAAAGGAAAAAAAAAAACACTGGTTGCACAGCATTGCACTACTATTGAAGGTATTCTACTTTCTTTGCTTGCATTGTCCCACCCTCCTCCCCCCCAGTTGAAGCTCCCGCCCCAACACTTGTCACTCATCTTGAGGTAACCGGCATCCGTAAAGTTTCCACAGGCGATGAAGAAGTGAACAGTGATCACAGGCAATCTGCAATAAAAAAAGCAACACTGACGTTCACCGTCGGTCTTTCTCAATACGCGTTCTTGTGCCCTCCGTGACGCATTTGATGTAATATCCAACGGTGCAATTCCAGAATAAAAGAACGTGAGGATAGGGGACGGATAAAGGTCCCCAGAAGTTTACCTGCCAACCGAGGTCGCGCATCAGGTAGTGAGTTGCCTGACAAGAACAAATACGAAGGCCCTAGATTCATTGGGTCCCATTTATCAATACGTTCATATATTTGTGTGTACATTTCTAATACGAACACTTTACACATGCTCTGAGTCAGGTGTACACTTCGTTCAGATGGAAGAACAAATCTGAGCTACTAAAAGTTTGATGAATACCCGAACGTGTGTAAATTTCCCTCCGCTAACGTTTTACGCACAAATTTGGATAACACTTTCTTCACTTCCTAATAATTTCCTAGAAAGGAACTGTTTCTTAGGAAGTTTCCTGGAAAGAACCATGAAATGATGTAGCAGTTATATAGAAAATGTAAATTGATAAGAGTTGATAAATACTGTACATTTCTACAAGAAATTCCACGAAAGAACTGAAAAACTATAAACTATTTATTGGAATAATAGAAGGCAGAGGTCTATTTGGTAACCCAAGTCATTATTCATATAATTATATAATTATAGTTATTTGTTGAATTCTAAATCAATCTTACTTAATTTCAAATTTTTCCCACAGTGTAGCTGAGGGCATCACGAGACAAATTCAGGTCAGGCAGTCAGTCAGTCAGTCAGTCATGTATTGCTTAGATGATGCGCTTCGTCAGATGGCCTCTAGAGGGCGTTTTTGACTGTGCGATGCAGTGTTTTCCATACAGGGGCACAAAATCAAAAGTTGCTCACTCTATAGAAATTGATCTAAATCAATCTCTAATGCATCTGATGTGCGCATCACGTCATGTCTGTAATTTGGAGATGTACAGACAGCAGACCAGTAGCATTGAACTCAATCCAACGTCTCCCAGTGTGAAACTTAACATTCCACAGTCAGTAACGGGGATTTGCAGACAGTAACTTGTCTTCGCTGCCCTACAAACTTGAACGGTAGGTGCCTTTAACGTTACCTTTTGGTATTTAAGTAACGTTATTGGAATTAGGTAATTTAACTGTGTCGCAGTGCTTCAGTGCATAGAATTGAACACGTGCCGTGGGTCTGTACAGGATCTGTGCTTGTCTATATATGAACTACTACATAATTTCATGGTTCTGTCTTGGAAACAACAGAAGAAATTGGAGTATACTTACCAACTACTATTGAACTCTTTCTCTATTTTCCCTATAATTAGAACATCATTTCATGGTTCTTTCCAGGAACGTCCAGTTACGCCCAAACAGCACAGCAGTCTATAGTATAGTAGTCTTTTTTTGGAGAACCTGTTGAAATAGCTAGGATAATGGAACAGCTGCGTGTTTTAATTCATTCTCTCCAAGACAACTTGGGAAGAACGTTCTCCACAAGGACACCAGTATCGATTTGGCGTTCTTGGATTTGATAATCACCTTGCGTTTTCGAGCGGGTCTTGTCTGCCACGTCTGCTTTGCTGTTCTTTCTTTTGTTACTACTTTCCCCCATTGTTGTTGTCGCTGTGGCTTCCCCGCTCTGTTGCCGCTAGCCTCACCTTGAAAGCCATATGACACCCCCACTAGCAAATGGTATATACCCCAAAATGTCCCCAACGTCATTGAAAAGCCAATCTCAAGCAAACGGGGGAGTTAGGCATGAACTCACAGGGTCACAAAGGCTGATAACGTATAATATATTCCATTTATTTATTGTTATTTTAAAATAACAAAAGTTGCATATTGCAGCTTGCACCCCCCAACACACACTCACACATCTCTTAGCAGTGAGAGAGGAAAAGATAGGGAGCTTAAGAGCTTAAGTTTGAATTCCTTGTCCAAATGGATCATCTGCAGGGTTACAGTACATACGGTAAAGGTTTGTTTGTGGTTCAGGTGCTTCAAACGTTCATTTCTGAATGCTGGCGGTATGTTGATGCACCGAGCACAGTCCACTAAGAGGAAACCCTGCGTTGAATTATATTTCCCTTTTACATCTACTCCTTTTACTGCTGTGTGACTCATTTTCAAGGCTCAGAACCACCCGTTTCTTTACCTTCTGGACAACTTTTTTCAAGGTTTGCATTCAAAGATATAGCACTGCTGTATGTGAACTAGGTTTGAAGCCATTGACGTGATATTTGCACCAATCAAGTGGCTTGACTGTATCTCTGCATCCGTAAACCACAGTTGTACTGCTAAGAACTTGTACCCATTGCCATATATCACGGATTATTCATACTTCACCATAAAATGTGCACAGGTTCCATTTCCTCATTGTAAAGGTTCTGTCCAGTGTGAAGATGGTGCTCAGAGCCTTTAGAATGACGACGGGAAATGTTGACCATCGGCTCATTTTAAGACAAAGTCCGACTTGGTCTGAAATAACTCTGGGAAAGTATAATGTTTACCCTTTGAAATGTTAGGATGACAGGAGTGAAATCATTAATAGAAGCTGTAATGTATCTTTACTACTTTTACAACACTTGGATTCAATGGACCACGAAAGACTGTGCATGCAAGTAGCCTACATCGATTCAGTGTATTGGTGTGTGTGTGTGTATACTTCCATGTTGACCTGCTAATGATTCAGCGTCGTCGGATTTTCGGATAACTCCGAATCTGTAAGCCTGTACTTTCACTGTGATACTATACATAGGAAACGACTGCACTGATCAAGCTGTCTTTCTCTGTCCGATGACGGATTTTCTCTCATTTAGACAATTCATTCCTTCTCTCTATTTTTCTTGATATATCGTAATTGTGGGTTTTCGAGTATTCATTTAAACCTAGGTACAAGGTGTGATATAAGTAGTATAAAATAAATGCATCAAATTTGGCATGTGTACTTTGGATATTTATATGTGGTCTTTTAGTCAGAATGACAGTTGATTCTTAATTTAGTTCTTGCCTCGCATGCTTTTGGTGGTAGTACCTCAGACTATTGTTTGCTCTCTTTTTTCATTAGTCAGATATTTGGAAAACCTTGGTAATACTTTCTATGACTACTAGTATATCTATAGTGCTTCATAAGGAATTATAATGTGCACATAATGCCTTATGAACATGCATATATGAACACATATTGCTTACTGATGCATTATATGAGCACACATGAGCAGATTGGATACTTTTTCCCGATTAGATCATCGATTTTTGTTCTAATTACGAAACAGCCAATTGCATTTCGCAAGTTGCATGAAAACGCTAATATCAGGTTATACACTTTTACATTTTTAAAGTTAAATATTAATGCGCATATTTGGCGTGTCTTACTTCCACTTCTCTGACTTCTGCATTTTCCTCTCCAAAATAAAACTTTAAATCAATAGCTAACATTCTCTGCAGTTACATTAGCACCCGCCTCCTGTCAATCACAACAGACAAACCAAAGCAAGATGCTTCTGCAGCTATAGTCCATAAAATGAAATGGAAAATAAAGCTAGTTTTTATACAATTACGGCTTAAAATCGGTGCCCTCTCCTTCACTGTGAGTAACTCGTAATATTTAGTCTGAGTTTATATAAAAATATTTACTTTGAAAAGCAACTAAAATGAAGGAAAACTGGCAAATATCTCCCAATGAAAAACAGTAAGGGAAAGCAGGAAATGAGCAAAAACTCCAATCATGCTGGAATTGTCCTCTAAGTAAAGAAAGTTATCATTGGCTCCTTTGCATCAGTAAGAATTATGCATCCTTACAAATGTGGTCATAAAGCATTACGAGTGCATTATAATTCCTCATCATAGATGGTGTTACCTAAACATTTTGTGCTGCCTCACCGTTTCCAAGTTAAAACCTCATAAAAAGTTACACTTCAAATATTAGTGTCATTTTCATCAGTCTGGTAAGTTTTGTGAACATTGTTGTGGTGTTGAAGGTATATTTTCAGCCAAACTTTTAACCTCACCGCAATCATGAATCAGCATAAAATAGATGACAAACCATGGGAAAAGTTTGTGCATAGCGACTGTGACATTAAGTTCTATTAAGGCAAGAGTGAATTTGGCCCCACATGTAAAAAAAAATTGTGGTATAGTCATAAAAATGAATAATTTTGTGAGGAATGCCTGCTATGGAGGAAAGAGAGATCTTCCTGCCTACTCCTCCGGCTAGTCAAGGATTTTAATCCACACAGAAAACTTGACATTCCCATAATTGTTGTTAATCTTGACATTGATAATTCCTGAACTATAAGAAGATTGGCAAACTGAGTGAAAACATGTTTCTTCCCTGCCATATAGCCATCTGTTATAGCTCTCTCTTTCTTCGCATTAGCTTAAAAATGCACTGGACTTGAATTGCCTAAACACCCATCAAGCCAAATGCCTTCTGCTTGGCGGCAGAGGTTGGAGATGAAAGATTTAAAAAGCAAAATGAAAGTAATTTATGAAGTTTGTGATTTGCATAATCTGCATATCGGAGCTGTGGTGTGTGAATAATTGGCAGGCTGGCCCGGGGCTTTATCCTCTTCTGCTCGTCCCACAGGAGGACTCTTATTATGAAAAGCCCTCGCTCGGCCCCTCGGGGAGAGGCTGCTCACTTCGCTGTGATTGATCACGTTGCCGCAGTAGAAGTACCAATAAGGACTGCAGTGCAATTTCAGTTTTTCCTCTCCTGACAAGATTTCACCTCAACTAAAATGTTTTTTTTTTTTTGGTTTGGTAACACTTTACTTGAAGTGCATTGTGTTGAGTTACAAGCAGATTAGAAGTATAGATAAACTTTTCGGTAACACTTTACAATAAGGGTACATCAATTAAGGTTAGTTGATGCTTAATTAATGCTTGATTAATTTATACATTAATAGTTTAATAGTTTATAAAGATGACTATTAAATAATGTATAAATTAATACCTTAGTTAACATGAACACCATTAGTAAATGATTAACAGACACATTAGTTAACTGTTAATTAAAGGTTAGTTAATGCTTATTAAGCATATTAAGCATTAACTAACCCTTATGCTGCAATGGTACTTTCTGTTACTCATGTGCTAGCCATATTGATGTACCCAAAAAAACCTGGGGATAAAAAACAAACAAAAAAAAAAAACCTACCCCCAGCGATAATATTGTATATTGCGATATTTTGGCGGGACAGTATCGCAGTATAAAATTTTGGATATCGCCCAAGCCTAATCTTGGTCTAAGTCCTTAAAAAGTCAGGCAAAGGTCTTGAATTATGAAAATTTAAGGCCTTAACAGTATTAACATGTGTTAATACAATTATTAAGGGTTAGGGTTAATTTTTTCACCATGTAATGCAGGTTTATTTTTACTTAAAGCTGCACTAGGTGGCTCTAAATGGCAGCCAGAAATCATATAATGTGACATCATTAAAGTCTACACTGGCCGGTCTGTGGTGCTTTATACTTAAGGAAACCAAAGGAACTTTTTAAATGAAGATCTTGAATACTGCAACTTTAAGTTAATTAAGGGTTAGTTAATGCTTATTAAGCATTAACTAACCCTTAATTAATGTACCCTTATTGTAAAGTGTTACCAACTTTTCTTGCCCTGTAAAGAATTCAACCCCTACATCGTTTGCACCTTTTTTAATATATTGCCTTCTGATTATAATAATCAGGCACTCAATGTGCATATAATACACTTATGGTGCCTTATAATGCCTTATGAGCAGCATTTCAATTGAAGCGTTACCGTTTTTATTTATTCTTCAGGAAACAATTGGCCCGCATTTTGATTTTTTCCAATCTTATGGAAAAAAAATCATGATTAAAACTGTATGCTTGCTCTTGATAGTAAAGTTCTGATTGAATAAGCATGTGTGTATACTCAAGAATGGAGATTTTGATCTGAAATATATTCCAAATGATTGCATCAGTGACGTCTTTATCCTCACTCGTCTTTCGAGATCGACATGGCTGGTTTTGATTTTCTTGGATCTCCAGCTACAGCAGATGATTGACAGAATATACTGATATGTCATAGTACTGTTCTCTTGATAGACCCCTCCATAGAGTTTGTGGTTTTATAGAGAGAAGGAACAGAGAAACCTGATTACTGACTTTATGTCTGACCCCCACCCACCCCCCCTTCCCCCCAGTCTCCGTTGCTGAAGACCCAGACAATCACCATCTCAGACGTCACCAACTCCCTGAGAGGAACCGTGGCCAACAAGGAGGTTCCCATCGTGCACACGGAGACCAAGACCATCACATACGAGTCAGCGCAGGTGAGGAGCATTCTGGGCATTACCAAAAACTGACCTTTTCCGCGGGGTATCTGCAGTAGGCTCGGGCCGATATTCAATATTATCGAATGGGAAATATCGTGATGTTTCCTGAATATCGCGATATTTCCTGTGATATCGAATGCCGCCGTGCTGCGATGCATCTGTACTTTCTATCACTCATGTGCCGGCCGTATTGATGTACCCAAAAAAACCTGGGGATAAAAAACGAAAAAAAAAACAACCTACCCCCAGCGATAATATCGTATATTGCGATATTTTGGAGGGACAGTATCGCAATATAAAATTTTGGATATCGCCCAAGCCTGCAAGTCCTTAAAAAGTCAGGAGAAAGTCTTGAATTATGAAAATGTAAGGCCTTAACAATATTAAAATGTGTTAATACAATTATTAAGGGTTAGGGTTCATTTTTTCACCATGTAATGCAGGTTTATTTTTACTTAAAGCTGCACTAGGCGGCTCCAAATGGCAGCAAGAGGCAACTGTTTGAAAGATGTAAACTTCAATACCCAGAAATCATATCATGTGACATCATTAAAGTCTCCACAGCGCGCTCATGTTTACCAACCTGGCCGGTCTGTGATGCTTCATACTTAAGGAACCCAAAGGGACTTTTTAAATGAAAATCTTGAATACGGCAACTTTAAATTTCATTTTGATGCAGCTATAAAATTAAATAGTGGTATTGACAGATTCTTTCATAATAATGATAATGTTTAGTTGATACAGATTTGGAAAGTAAGGGAAATTAAATATGACAAATGCCATGAATTGTGTACTTTCACCAAAAGATGTGAACGATGGGACCGGCTGTAGTGTTGTTGTTTTTTTCTTATGTTGTATTACATTACTGCACTTCCAGTTGGTCACAGTAAGTTTGACCCACATGCATGTTACAATATGACAAACATGGTGGACTTCAGGGGCCGGATTCACTAATGTGTTCTTAAAATAGTTCTTAAGAAATGAAACGAAATTTTACGAAGTTCTTAAGAAGGCTCTTAAGTGCAATTCCTCAATATTTTCTTAGTAACAGTCTCATTTCTCACGAATTTCTTAAATTTTCCAACTTAAGAACTTCTCAAAATAGGGCCTGAATTAATTCTGGTTAATAAACTTTAGGCTTACTGCCATTGAGGCTAGGAGACAAGGCTAGGAGGCAAGGAGACAAGGCTAGGAGGCAAGGAGACAAGGCTAGGAGGCTAGGAGACAAGGCTAGGAGGCAACCCAAAGTGCTTCCATCTACAAAACAATTGGGGAAAAATGGCCCTACACCAAATAAAGCTTTACAATAAATGTTCATCTTAATGTTAGGTGTAGGGGAACCTATGAAGACTTTGAACTATAACCTACTTGTCTAAAATGTGTTTAAATATATGATATTAGAGGCTTACCTTTTCAATGTAGGAGTTTTAAGACAGGTGAAGGGCTGTCTTAAAGTTAAGAAAAAATCAACAAACAACAACTGACAAATTTGAGAACTTTCATTTCAAGAATACCATTTATTCCTAAATTTTTGTTTTTCTTAGGAAGAAGCATAAGAAGAAAGTTAAGAAAATATATAAGAACTGTTTTTGAGAATAGCATTTTTTCCTATTTTTTTTTCCTTAAGACTAAAGTTAAGAAAAAAATGGCACTTGTGAAGATTTGTTTTTCTTAAGAAGGTTTTGTGAATCCGGCCCCAGGTTCGTAAACATCTAATGTCCTGGTGTTATTTTTCTTATTCTGTCCATTTATAATTTCGGAACTTCCATTAGCTATGTTGAATAATTTATAAGCTTAGATTTTCTGTGTCTTTATGTTGCTTTTTGAAGCTCCAGGTAGCCGTCCTAAATGCAGTGTTTCCCATGTAATGTTATTGCCTTGGCGCCCGGCCAAGCTCCCACATTAACCTGTGTGTTCGACGCGGCGGTCAGACTCGGTTGTTTAGCAGTGCTGTGTTCACACACGGCTGAGCGTTATGGCACCTCCCCCTACCTTCCCAACGCTAAGAGACACAAGATTAATGGGCCAAACAGACGATAGGCGCCATCACAAGTGTGCCAGTCTTTTTCAATGAGAGGAGGGCGGTGAGCGGGGGGGGGTTTGGCAGCGGAGTGTTTTGCTATCGAGTTGAAATCTGTTCGACTTCTGACACGTCCTCATGCGTGGTCCAGCCAATCGGTGGAGGTTATTCGTCATCGAACAGTGAGATTTCACTTTATTGTGAAATAGCATCACATTAGCATGAAGGAGAATCTAATGGTGTTTAATACGATTGTAGATCAACGAAATTACCATTGCATAGCGTCATTCTTCTATCAGATTTAATAAACAGATAAATGGATGATTTCCAGTCGCTTAAACTCTTAACGTAACCAGCAAATATCATTGATTTGGTTTTTTGTTTCTACTAACACTTTTCTTTTGTCAGGTTGTTATTTTGGTTTCACTTTGGTTAACTCGGTTTGTGGATTTCTTCTCTAAAAAAAAAAAAAAAAAAATTCAGATCATCATTGAAAAGTATTGAAATGTATTTTAAAAAGCTTCCCAGGAAGAGACAGCCCAGCGAACATGAGGTGTGTGTGTTTGTGTGTGTGTGTGTGTGTGTGTGTGAAAAAAAACCTTAAGTTTGATAAGCATACTCAGTGTTCCATAAACATCGCCTCACAAAATATACAGTGTTAAGTTAGTATAAATTGCTGATAAATTGAGTGGCTCGTTAGATAAAATGACTCTAAGTGTAATGTAATGACTCTAAATGTAATGTCACTCTAAATGTTGTTAATTCGAGGAGAGAGACTGAATTTGAGGGAAGAACAGAGAGAGAAAAAGAAGTGGCCAGTGTCTCTGTCACAGCTGTGAGCCAGTGAACCAGGGACTTGTGTACTGATTCAACTGAGTTGTAAATTCGGGGCGTATTCTCACACTGGGCATCATTTATCAAACCAGATACACTAACATTTGCCCAGAAAGCTTTTAAAACTGCTGCAGTCCAACACATTTCCATAGCAGATCAGACTGTAACAAGTCTTAACAAACATCCGTCATGCATTATTTATTGTTAGGAGAACGTTTTGGCCCGGTACTTCATCATCTGGCGATGTTTCAAACATAAGGAAATATTGATAAATGAGGGCCATTGTTAGTCTGCTGTAGATGTGAAGGGCCTCTAATGCATGAGATAAAGTTGCTTATTGAATAAATATGGAATTTGTAATGGTTTATTTTGATACTGTAACAAGACACCATATATACACTGACCAGAAGTCTTAAGCGATTTTTGACCTATATAAAATTTGTCTCTTACATACCAAACTACGTCTAGTTCAGCTCCCTCTGCGAACCAGTACTCCCTTAAAATAACCTTCCACTTTCATTAATTTACATGAATTCACCCCTGAATTCATGAAAAATCAATCTAAAATCAAATAAAGAGTTATTAATGGAGGAGACCCCATCAAAACTCCCTTAAACACCCCTTGATCTTTTCCATGAATTTACTTTTACTTAATAACCTTGTAAACCCTGCATAAAAGGCATGAAAAATCCCTTAATTACTATTGTCTCTGTGAATCAACGCATGAATAAATCCCTTGAAAACCCTTGATACTAACCTTACTTTTTTAAAGCTGTTATTTTTAATGGATAATTGATTTCTATGTAACGGAGAAATTAAAGACATTTCAGGGATAAAATTAAGGGGTTTGGTTTCCTGTGGAGCCTATAAACGGCTTTTGGTAACCCTTCCTTTTACAGTCCCCTAATTACTAAGTATTTACCCGGTAAATATATGGTAAATTATAGTATATTATTGGGTAATTACCAGTGGTAAATAAGTAGGTAAATACAGAGAAACTACAGCTGAAATACTAAGAAAAACCTCCACTATTATCCATCAACTCAACTAAGTACCGTGTAGTTGTGACCGTTTTATGTTGGTAATAACTCAGATATAATTGCGTACTTCCTAGGAAAGTAGGAAACCAATTCTTAGAAACACCTCCTCTATTACCCATCAATTCAACTACACTACTACAATTGTAGTTATCCAAGGTTTATGTTGGTAACAGCCCAAGTTTAATTATGTACTATGTAGAAATTAAGATAGTACTTTCCAATAAATTACTTTTTCTTATATAGTTATTGTTCATGGCTACACCCATTTATAAAGGGTTTATTAGATATACCTTAGAAACTATGGAATTGTTTTTATTTAAGTTGAAAAATGACATCAATACTTACCTGGTAACAACCTCCGCAGGAACAGTGTTCCTCTAGTGTCATGGTACATCTTAAATACTGGGTACGTTCTTGCAGATGTTTTTACAATTTACTCAGTAAATAAGCTGGAACTGTACTGTAAAAGGAAGCCTTGTTTGTTTCCATGGTATGTAAAAGGAAGGGTTTTTTGGAGATATTTTGACAAACCCTGTTTGGAAACGGAGCTCGCCATTTCAACTGACAGCTGACTCGGGAGCCAATATTCTCTGCTGGTCCAAGCACTACAAGTTATGTAAGAGACAAATTCTATATAGGTCCAAACTGGCAGAACTTCCCCTTTAACCATTGCAGAGGGGCTGTTGTAAGCGGGTCCTCAGAGGTTCTTGTCTAACACTGCAAAGGTGTCTCTCCTGCAGCCGGCGGACAGCCTGGCCGAGAGGGACTCAGGAGTGCTGCTGAGCGCCCAGACCATCACCTCCGAGACCGTCAGCACCACCACCACCACCCAGATCACCAAGGTCTGCCGACAATCCCCCTTGCCCCCCCCCCACCCCCCATCCCCCACAGCTAACCCCTGCGAAACAGGCCCGACCAGTCAATAGAAATCAATAGAGTAAATTAGCGCCGTGCTGCGATGCCTCTGGAGTTTCTATCAGTCATGTGTCGGCAGTATTGACACACGATGTTTAAGTACCTGATGAAGACTGGGAATGGAGCCTGCCTTGGTTTTCCAAATTAGTGACAGTTTTCTGTTTGAGACTTTGGGTCGAAGAAGGCTTCTGGAATATACGGTCTCGACATGAACGACTAGTCCTCCCTCCTGTGTGTGTATGTGTGTGTGTGTGTGTGTGTGTATGCATGTTTGTGTATAACTGTAAACTGGGGGGGGGGTTCTCTTTAGTTCATGACCCCTAGGCGTTTTAGTATTCCTATTTTTTTTTTTCCTCCTCATGTGTCATTTTTTGGTTTGGATTTTTTATTTTTTTTATATGGATGCTGCTGTCGCCTGAATTTCCCTCCTGGGGATAATAAAAGAGTTGACACTGTGTGTGTGTGTGTGTTTTTATGCCTTAGATTTTCAACCTGTTTCCTCTCTCTCTCTTCCAGACAGTGAAAGGAGGGATCTCCGAGACTCGCATTGAGAAGAGGATCGTCATCACCGGGGACACCGAGATCGATCATGACAAGGTGAGGAATGCAAAATCCTCCGTCTTTTACCAGCTCTGCATTTTGTTAGGGTTGATCCACAGAGACACACTGGTAATTAAGGTAATTAAGGGATTTTTCATGCCTTTTGTGCATTTACAGGGTTATTAAGGGGAAATTAATGGAAAAGTTCTTGTCTCCCTGAATTTTTCATTAAATTAGAAAGTAAGGAGTCAAGATTAAGGGGGTGTTTAAGGAGTTTTCGATGGGATCTCCTCCATTAATAACTCCTTTAGTTAATTTAAGGGGATTTTGCATGAATTAAGGGGTGAATTAATGTAAATGAATGAAAATGTAAGGTTATTTTAAGGGACTACTGGTTCGTAGAGTTGTGTAACAATGAGTGACTATAGGAGTACCTATAGTCACACTGGTAATTAAGGTAATTAAGGGATTTTTCATGCCTTTTATGCATTTACAGGGTTATTGAGGGGAAATCAATGGAAAAGTTCCTGTCTCCCTGAATTTTTCATTAAATTAGAAAGTAAGGAGTCAAGATTAAGGGGGTGTTTAAGGAGTTTTCGGCATGATCTCCTCCATTAATAACTCCCTTAATTCATTTTAAGGGGATTTTGCATGAATTAAGGGGTGAATTAATGTAAATGAATGAAAATGTAAGGTTATTTTAAGGGACTACTGGTTCTTAGAGTTGTGTAACAATGAGTGACTATACTGTAGGTGTACCTATAGTCACACTGGTAATTAAGGGATTTTTCATGCCTTTTGTGCATTTACAGGGTAATTAAGGGGAAATGAATGGAAAAGTTTATGTCTCCCTGAATTTTTCATTAAATTAGAAAGTAAGGAGTCAAGATTAAGGGGGTGTTTAAGGAGTTTTCGACGTGATCTCCTCCATTCATAACTCCTTTAATTCATTTTAAGGGGATTTTGCATGAACTATGGGGTGAATTAATGTAAATGAATGAAAATGTAAGGTTATTTTAAAGGATTACTGGTTCGTAGAGTTGTGTAACAATGAGTGACTATAGGCGTACCTGGGATTATTGAGTGACTTAATTTCTCTTGTGAATGTATTCCACATCAAAGGCGTCTTTATTATGCTCATAAATCCTTTTCTATATAATCCCCCTGGTCTGGTGTTGGTATCTCCCTCCTCCTCCTCCTCAGGCTTTGGCCCAGGCCATAAAGGAGGCGAAGGAGCAGCACCCAGATATGTCTGTTACCAAAGTGGTGGTGCACCAGGAAACAGAGATCACCCCAGAGTAAAGACAGACTGAACCCTGGGAAGGTGAGTCATCCGCGCTGAGCCCACCTTCAACCAGCCCCTCGCCATCCTGTCCAACTGCTCCACTCATCCCGCACAGTCTCGTCAAATTTCACGAAATGAGCGCTAACTCTGAAATGCAAATGATGTGTTCTGAATTATGTGAAGGTTACTCGAAAAGGATTGTGTGATAATAGCAGGAATTGGTCACACCATTTTCACCTGTTAGTGACTTGAAAAGATTAGCTAACGATTATGTTTAAGCAAGTACCGTATTTCCTCTAATATTGGCCCGGGCCTTTATTTACCTCAACTGCAGAGCCATTTTTTTTTGTTACTGCAATGCATTACTGATAATTACGGTAATCGATGACGGCATGCTCCAGATACTTCTGCCGGCCGAGCCGTCTTGTGGCATACTGCCATCTTGTGGCACTTGTACGTTACTACAAGCTACAGTTACATTATATAACAGGCACCAGGAGTTTACCGGTATCCACCGTTGTTTTTTCCTTTGTTTTTTTCCCCGGCCTGTATTTGGGGCCGGCCTTTATTTGTTCGTGTCGACCACGCCATTATCGTAGACCCGGCTTTTAATTGACTACCGGCCACTATTAGAGGAAATACGATATGTTTAAGCAAGTAAAACAACTTTGGTTAAGGGTAGACAACTGAACAATTTTGATAAGTTTAGGGGAGGTTTTGGTCATGGTTAAATAAGAGAAACTCTCTGAAAATGAAAACTTTGCCAGTTTCTAGTCGCGCCTCCTTCACGCTATTCTTTCCCAGTGGAGAAAACAAATGACTTCATTTGCATTTTAAGTCATCGTGCTCATTTAACAAAATTTGATGAGACCCGTCTGCCTCATCGCCTACTACTGTAGTGTCCGCATGCTGTAGCTCTCACCTCGACCCTCTGATCTCCACGTCTCTATCTGCTCTTCTGCTCTACCCACCATCCAAGACGGCACACAACTGCCGCTCCCCTCCCGCTGCTTGACGTCTGAGACGAAGCGCTGCAGGCAGGCCCCAATAATCTGCGAGAGCCCCATCGTCTCAGACAAATGGATACAAATGGGAACAGCAGAGGGGATAGAGTGTATTTACTGCCTCTCCACTCTGCGCTGTAAATCAGTCCATAACTGCTAACTGCGCCTTCTTATACCGGCAACGAAAACCACGCCTGCCTCCTGGTTCTGCCGGTTTACGAGCAAAAGGTCCTGTGTTTTGTTGTGGCTGGATGTACCCTTTTACATGGGGAATACCACAGAGCGCCAATAGGATCGCCTTTAAAAGAACATCAACGGTGTTATTTAGCCTTCACTAGAGTGGTTAAACACATCGCATTGTTCTAAACAAACCCATAATGAGCCATTGAAGAAGTAATGTTAGCAGTCACCACCATAATTACACCACCAAAGCAATTACCAGCTACAGTGACATGCAAAATGCCCCAGCAGAGACTAAACAGAATTATGCATACGTTGTGATGGTGATAATCATAGTAGGATTCCATTACAGTGATGAGTATTATGACTCAGTTGATACCTTAACATTCTGCAATATTGCTTAGGCACGGCGCAAAGTCCTTGCAGCACGGTTTAAGTGCATGGGATTTGGTCGTAACAGTTTGCTCAAGCCCTATTCCAACATGAAACGAGGCACCTCAGCATGAGGTATGTTAAATAGTGGTGCCCATGTGGCTTTAATTGTGGCCTTGTTTGTGCAAGTTAAAGCGTCCAGGCCGGGAGTCTGGTGCTGTTTAGCCGGCTGCCAGGGTGGTATGTAAACACAGTGGGCCTGCCTCCCCGTCTGTCTCAACAACGGGGGAGTGCCCTCTCAATGAGTTCACAGTTAGGTCCAGCCCTGCCTGGCTTAAAGGCAGTTTTAAGCCCTCGGCGCTGTCTTGCAGGCGAGACGCAGGGCTGTGACTAACCAGCTAGCTCCTCCCCCTTAAAGACAGACAGATGAGCGTCCTTGGCTAACTAGCTGCTGAAGAAATTCAGTCTTTGGATCATTATTACAAAGTGACTTTAATTGAGTAAATTTATTACACACATACATCGTATTTATACCAAAACTCAAGTTTGAACATGTATGCTTGGAGACGACTGCACTGAGCAACCCATCTGGAGGACAAGCATAATGTTAGGAGACAGATTTGAGCTGTCTGACTTGACGTTATTAAAGTAACACATCTGGAGTCATTTGTTAGAATGGACATATGTTGTGAGATCAATTAAATGTTTCTGCTTAGCTGCTCGCTGTAGATTTGCCTAGCAGGAGTTTTAAGAAACGTATTTTTTAAAAAAAACAGTTGTATTTGTATTTGCTAGACTGTTAGCATTAGCAACCTTTCTGGAAGACAAGGTTGTTAGGAGATATACAGTATTATTTTGGTAGTCTGCTGAACATAGAGTTGTCTGGCAGGAACTTTAACCTATCTGGAAGACATATAAATGTATTAAGAAACAGCTTGATTAACTTGTTCCGGAAGAAAGGGTAATGTATTAGGAGCTAGCCAACTACATTTTTGCTACCAAGAGAGTTATCAATTGGAGCTTTCTGGAAGACAATCAGGTTTGCCAGATTTGTGTCAGCCTGATTTGCCGAACTGTCTGGAAGACAAGCATAATGTTAGAAGACATTATTTGTTTGGTTTTGGTAGGCTGCTAGTAGGGATGTTAATGATTAATCGACAATGTAGGCTATGTGCTATTTCTCATTTTTTGCTGAAATAATAATAATAACCCAAAAAGACAACAGTATTCATTGTAAACATTGTAATGCAATGTTGAAATACAGCATGTCTACAAGCACAATGACAGGGAATGCAGGAAGATCTTTTGAATTATGCTTGGTTTATTAACTTGTTGAGCAGGCCTGAAGACAGGGGTACAAACACACATTTTGTATTTTCTATTCTATTTAGTTTTTTACATAATGATTAATCGATGAATTGGTTGTTAACGTGACTGACGGTCGATTAAGGAAATTGATTAAAATTTGCATCCCTAGCTGCTAGCTATTTGTCTGGCAGGAGCTTTCCTTAGGATCTCATCTGGGATACAAACAGGTTTGTTTTCTTGATGACCTTTTTGGAAGGTTGGTAGTAGCATGGTTTCTGCGGTTTGTTAGTAGCATGGTTGCTGGTATATTGATCCTTTAGAATGTTGATATGGTGGCTTGTTAGCTTTTGGCTTTCTGTAGCATGCTAGCTGATAGTTTTTGCAGGTAGCGTCGTTGCTCTGTTTGCTAGCATGGTTGCTTGGAATGTTGACATTTTGGCTTGCTCATACTATTCGGTTTCGGTTTTTGCTGCCTTCCTTTAAGTCGGGAGGAGCAGCAGTTTGAGCAAATGACTCGTCTTTCTTTCTTTCTTTCTTTCGGGGGAGGAGTGAGCTAGCTAGCCATGTTGCCGCCCCTGGTCTGTAAGACAGCGCTGAGGGCTGAAACACCCGTTTGAGCCGCTGCGTGCAAGAACTCCTCTGTTTGACTTGCATATTCAATCAACTTCACTGTGTTTACATCAGAGTGAAGGTTGAGAACAGCCCCGGCAATCCTTCCTTCCACCTCCACCCTCCGCTCCCCCGCCCCCAATCCCGAGCCACCACATCTTTACTTTCTGTTAAACCTGTATGTTCCGCCGCCACTACTTTGCCTTCTCCAACCCAGACATGTTCATCATCACTGGAATTCCCTTCTTAACCGGGTAACTCATGTAACCTGGTGTTGGATCGACTAAAAACCTCTCTCTCTCTCTCTCTCTCTCTCTCAGCTGCCCCCCCCCCCCCCCCTCCCTCCCTCACTCGTGTCCCCCCCCCCCCCCCCATGTTGTACCTCAGCGCCCCCCAGCCATCACACCCTACTGCACTGCCTCGGACGTTCAGCACCACGCCGCCACCAGAGGGAACAAGCTTCAACTTTGAACTCTGACCTTTGACCTCCGGCCCGAAAGGAGACGGGAGTCTGTCGGAAAAACTCCCCAAGATCCCCCCCCCACCCCCCCCGCCCGCCCGCCCGCCGCCCCAGTATTCCCCACAATCCCCCGCTCTCGTTCCGCTCACTGCCAAAAGACGAGCCGCTGGACCGACGGAAAATTCTTTTTTTGTTGAAAAAGAGAAATGAAAATAAAGTACAGCATTTGTGGATTGATTCCTCTCCAATTTGTCTGGAGATTTTAAGAAAATTTTCCAAGGGCATTTGGTCTTTTAATCTTAAGATTTACTGGTACTTTATTTTTCTACAGCTTTTCTTACCATCGCAATTGGTTATTAATAACTTGGAGGTCAGGTTTTTTTAATGACCCGTTCCAAACAGCGTTTAGAATGGGATTGTGGGTGATTTTTTTCTCGGGATTGTACACCATCAGGACACAAGGAATCCCTCTCAGATTTTAATACTCAGCAGAGTTTTGGTGTCATCTCTTGTACAGTAAATATTATTTTATTTTCCCTCTCAATGTGAAAAAATATTTTTTCAATTTATGTGTAAAAAAGATTGATTTTATCAAAGCAGGGGGGGCCAATTAAGTCTTTCTCCTCTTTTTAAAGTTGCGACTTAATCATTTTGGTGAATGATCTTTACATCTTTTGGATTTGTTTTAGTTGTTGTTGTTGTTGTAGTCCGTGTCTCACTAGGATGGGGCTTTATCAGGACCAAGAGGACAGCGGTGTATCGCAATGACATGATTTCGATTTCTTTATTTATTCTCATCTCTCGTCTTCTTTTTGTGCATTGTGGTTTTTTTTTTTTTGCATTTTTAGATCGCCTGTCTTCTCAGCAGGCCTTATGTAGCTTCATGGTTTTTGTACTAGGCGGATCACAGAGCGCTCCGGTCACCAGCTACAGCTCGGCTCGTTTCTACCGGGGCGTGGCAGCGGCCATCTTTTTCTGGCGCTGCGTTAACATTTCACTTTCACACGTTTCTACTTTTCTACCAAAGGGGGCAGTGTGTACTCATCCGCAGAGAGAGAGAGGGGGGAATCCAAATGGCACGAACGTTTCGCCACTTGACTCAAAGAGGACCGGGATGAATTAAGGTTGATTAGTTAGAGTAGGCTTGATTGGTAATAAAGCAGTAGAGTGAATGAAGAGGTGAGCGCTGCATGGTAATAGGACCAATAAACAGAGAGAGCTGCATAAGCGTCTCTTTTCATCCTCAGTCTCCATGAGGTAACGGCAGCACCGTTACATTGCAGTGTTATTGTAATACACTGTAACAGTATTTATATACAGTATGTAACAGGGGCTGGTTGCACAAAACACCTTAAGTTTTCTCCTTAAGTATGACACTTAAGGCTTAATTTCTCCTTAGCTGAGGGACTTACTTAAGGGTGTTGCACAGAATCCCTTAAAAGGTTTTTTTAGTTAAGGAAAAACGTCAAGGCATTTACTGCATTGAAAGAGGGTTAGGGTTAAAATTCTACAGTTTCCATGGAGACCGTTTGTTTGCTTGCACTTGCGCTTGTGATACCTGTTATCGCCTCACCTGTTATCGTCTCACAAAGTTGGCCGATAGTAAAAAAAAATGGCAGAAGGAAAGAAGACAAGAACTCCAAATTGGTCAGAGGAGGAAAAGATTATACTTCTGGAGGAATACAATAAAAGAAAGCACATACTAAAAAGTAAATTTGATCCACAAATAACAGCAAACAGAAAACAACGAATGTGGGAGGAAACTGCAAGGTTCATCCAAGAGGTCAAAAAAAAATACGACAATATCATTCATCACCATAAACTCGGCCATGTTGCGGTTAAGATAGAGTCAGAGCTACCTTAAGTTTTTTTCCTTACTTTGGTTGCTATGGTCTTTTGTGCAACGGTTTAACTAACTTTAAGGGACTCCTTAAGTATAAGACCAAGATAAGGAGAAAACCTTAAATACTTAAGTGAACATTTTAAGGAAACCTTAAGGAGAAGACTTAAGGATGTTTTGTGCAACCGATTCTATTTTAAGGAAACCTTAACTCGGACTTTAAGGAAAATCTTAACTTAAGGTGTTTTGTGCAACCGGCCCCAGGAGATCAAATTGAACCCCCTGTGCGGTACACACTGCCCCTTCAAAACAGACACATATTTAGTACAGCAACATGCAGTTTCTAATGTTTGGTCTATTTTCAAACATGATGCTTTTTTAGTACAAATAATATTCTGTACAGACCCCTAATGTGTTGTAGTTATTTCAGTGTGCTGTCTTCTTCATCGTGGCACTCCCTTTTTTTCTTTAGTCTGAACTGAGAGTCGGGAACGAGCAAACCGACACTCACAGGTTCCTGTTTCTTTCTTAGTTGTGAACCCTCTCTTTACCATCACTGGAAGACAAAATGTAATAAAAGAGCACCATGCACTGAATAAACACAGTTGTAGACACCTTCTTTCATCCTTTGCCTCCTGGTCTGTGTCCACTTTGTATTCTCAGTCCTTCCATGTTTGCTCTGGTGATTGTAGCTATAAAAATTGTTGATTTTACAGTGTGTTTTCTCAAAAATCACGATGCAGTTTGCACAAGTCAAGGAAAAAAATGTCTCTAAAGAGATACCAATATGGGATTTTAACTACCTCCCATTTAGAAAGACTCATATATATTGTATAGTTTTATTTAAAAAAGTGCCCTTTTATGCCTCAGACTTTACCAAAGGCTCAGGAGAAATGGGATAATATAATAATGCAGGTACAATAAAAAACAACTTCCACCTGTAGGCTTAATAAAACCAAAACTCATTATTATTATATATTATTATTACTCCCAACTCCTTGTCTGAATCCTCCTCCCTCTAAAGCTCCACTGAGTCATTGGCTGTGGTAGAAGAACATAAAGGCATTGTTTGCTGAAACTGGGTTTGATTGGAACATTTTATACATGAAAAAGTGTGATGACCAAAATTTCAAGCACCCTGCTGTACTAGCCGTTTCATGTGGAAAAATTTCAATCTTTTTGCAAATTTGCAAAGCTGTAAATTTCCATTAAATACCGAGCTTACAAAATGTCAAATGCCCGGAGGGACTATATTCTGCATTGCTCCAACCCATTTTTCATTTCAAAAGTTTCTGACCTTTCCACAAAGACTTTCAGTGTATTTGTTCGGGAGACAGAGAAAGTTAGAGTTGAAAGCCAGACAAGACCTGTCCGCTCAGAATGATGGCTTACGACTCTCTGCTGTTAGATAGATGGCATCATCAACGACCTACTGTCAGGAAGCCTGCTGGCTGTGTCTGCAGCCTCGCTTTATCTGGTTTTTGAGGCACTTCACATACTGAATTCTCTCTCTGAATTATGTTTTTTGGGGTGTTTTTTTGCTTTATTGGACGGTTTATAGTGAAGAGACACAGGACGGGCGGGAGATGGTGTGCAACGAGCAGAGGTTTGACCAAGGCAACTTTGCTCGAGTCCAAGTCAGTCTCAAGTCTAGACCCAAGTCTAAAATGTACATTTCCAAGTAAAGTCCATGTCATTAATATCAAGTCTCAAGTCTAAATGTAGAACACCAAGTCAAGTCAGAACAAATCAAGAGTCCAGTATCAATTTAATATCTTAAAGAAAACTAAATATCTAGGACTTTTCAATGCAATATGGTTTTAATAGGATAAAAACTTGGTAAGAGCATCATGAGTTTGATTTCTATAATCAGTTTCAACTTCAATAAATTCAATCATTCCATACAAATTCAGAAAACAGAATTTAAATTCAGTTGTCTGCTGGAGCAAATCTCATCACTTTCAATCTAAGTCATTTACACAAACACAAGATCAAGTCAAGACTTTAGAAACTTTTTCAAAATTGCGGAAAGGCTTCTTTTGAAGAGTGCAAACAAAACCGCAAAACCAGGGAGTTTGACACTAAAATCAAAAATCTGCTTGTGTCCGCACTGATACAGTGTCATTTCAATTACGCCTGCTCAGCCTGATTTTAGTGGATTGTCAGCCAAGCTAAAACATAAGTTACAGGCAGTGGTGGAAGAAGTACTCTGATCCTTTACTTAAGTAAAAGTACCAATACAGCAATGTAAAAATACTCCATTACAAGTAAAGGTCCTGCATGAAAAATCCTACTTAAGTAAAAGTACATAAGTAATAGCAGCAAAATGTAGTTAAAGTATTAAAGTAAAAGTAGTGGTTTGGTCCCTCTGACTGATATTTTATTATATATGACATCATTAGATTATTAATACTGAAGCATCAGTGTGTAAGCAGCATGTTACTGTTGTAGCTGCTGGAGGTAGAGCTAGTTTGAACTACTTTACATACAGTTAGCTAGTTTAGTCCAGTGGTTCCCAACCTAGGGGTCTGGCCCCTCCAAAGGGTCACCAGATAAATCTGAGGGGTCGTGAGATGATTAATGGGAGAGGAAAGAAGAAAAAACAAAGTTCTGATACACAAATCTGTTTTCAGTTTTTGGACTTTTTCTCTAATCTTTGATTTTTGCTGAAATATTGGATCATTTGAACATTTACTGAAATGAAACCATGTGAGGTTTAGAGGGAAAAATCACTATTTGGTGGAGCTGTTAACAACTCATAGACATCTGAAATGTGACCCGACTACACACTGCTTTTTGTAAGACGTCAAAAGCCAAAAAGGTTGGAAACCACTGGTTTCATCTTTAACAATGTGTTGTATTTTAAAAGCTTGTTATATTATCCATTGTGTCAAATCTCCATCTGAAAAGTAACTAAAGCTGTCAAATAAATGTAGTGGAGTAGAAAGTACAACATTTCCCTCTGAAATGTAGTGGAGTGGAAGTATAAAGTAGCAAAATTGTACTTAAGTACAGTACTTGAGTAAATGTACTTAGTTACTTTCCACCACTGGTTACAGGTAATGCAAAACAACATCATGCGTTACATGCTGAATGCTCCCTCCAGAACCCAGATTGGGGCTCGGGAATTCAGAGCAGTCAACATGTTACCAGTAGAGCTGCGTGTTGAACAGCTCAAGTTGAACCTTATGTTCAGTGTCATATGGGACTGCCCCAGCTTATCTGAGCAGCCAAGTTAGGATGGTCCACTCCCAGCATGAGTATAACACTAGAGCCAGTGTACACTCTTGCACGGTGGCTAGAGTGAATAGCACTGCCGCTAGGAGCTCTTTTTTTTTTTATACAGGAGTATTATTATGGAATAGTCTGCCTCGGACTATCAAGGTAGTGCCATCCAAACATGTTTTTAGTAGTGGGGTCAGAACCCACCTCTGGAAAAAATGTGTTTGCCTAGACTAGGATCAGGTGCACATGCATGCATGCATACACACACACACACACTTCCACTTGCATTACTAATTTAATTGGAGAGGGCTAAGGCATTAAAAAACACCTACACATATACGGCCTATGCCCTCATTAGGGTGTATTATTGTAGGTATAATATTTCCTTTCTTTCTTTGCCTGGTTAATGTTGGGAAGTAGGGATGAGGCGGGTGGTTCTGGTGGTTCCTCTTGAGCCTTCTGGAGGTGTCCTGGGCCTAATTCAGCCAAACATCTGTGATGGAGAACGCCTGATAAACCCAAATACGCACGCTGCATTCACATCATATGGGAAAAACCCTCCAAAGCAACCACTTGGAAGTGTTCAAACTCGGCTTTTTCACAGTCCACACACATGAACTTAGTGAATGAATTTGAATTCATGTTTTACAGCAAGTTAAAGTTCCCAAGTAGTATTTATCACGTGAAAGCTAAGGTAAACAGTATTTTCTAGTAGTATTTACCATCTGAAAGCTGAGCTGAACAGTATTTTCTAGTAGTAGTTAAGTATTTACCATCTGAAAGCTGAGTGAACAGTATTTTCTGTAGTATTTACCATCTGAAAGCTGAGTGACCAGTATTTTCTAGTAGTATTTACCATCTGAAAGCTGAGTGAACAGTATTTTCTGTAGTATTTACCATCTGAAAGCTGAGTGAACAGTATTTTCTAGTAGTATTTACCATCTGAAAGCTGAGTGAACAGTATTTTCTGTAGTATTTACCATCTGAAAGCTGAGTGACCAGTATTTTCTAGTAGTATTTACCATCTGAAATCTGAGTGAACAGTATTTTCTGTAGTATTTACCATCTGAAAGCTGAGTGAACAGTATTTTCTAGTAGTATTTACCATCTGAAAGCTGAGTGAACAGTATTTTATGTAGTATTTACCATCTGAAAGCTGAGTGAACAGTATTTTCTAGTAGTATTTACCATCTGAAAGCTGAGTGAACAGTATTTTCTAGTAGTATTTACCATCTGAAAGCTGAGTGAACAGTATTTTCTAGTAGTATTTACCATCTGAAAGCTAAATGAACAGTATTTTCTAGTAGTATTTACCATCTGAAAGCTGAGTGAACAGTATTTTCTAGTAGTATTTACCATCTGAAAGCTGAGTGAACAGTATTTTCTAGTAGTATTTACCATCTGAAACCGTATTTTCTACTCTGAAGCTTGTATCTGCTGTGTTTCCCATAGGACAGGACTGCAGCAATACCCGCACTCACACACTCAAGCCTGTAACATTTATATTAGATGGCTGGTGAATGGTGCTGCTGCCTGTCTCATGGTCCTGCAGATTTATGACGGCGCAGCCTGATGCCCTCTATAGTCGCCATTTGTGGGTTAGTGCACTCTTTTAACATCTGAACTGGGCTTCTGTATTGAAGCTTGCCCTGGATAATGGCACAAGGGATTGCCACATCAAATCCTGTGTACTGGTAAATGAATATACTACTTTTTTTTTTTTTACAAAGCCACGGTCACAGATATCATTCTGGGAACAATGCGGAGAGAGTTCACTTCTGACCAAATTTAGATACTACATACAGTGTGACCTAGGCCAGTGATTCTCAACCTTTTTCATATCAAGGACCCCTAATTTAGCCCACATTTGATGAGATTTTGTCTCTCAAACCCAAATCTGAGAATATTTTTATTGCAAGATATGATTTTTTCCAGAATTCCATGACTATCTGTATTGTAGGTAGAGAGATAACAGTGAAACTATGATCAAAACAGTGTTAACTTCTCATAAATGAAGTGAATTGTTAAGTTTAACAATTTATCAATTTGCTGGGGGCCCCCTGGAACCACCTCAAGGACCCCCCGGTGGTCCCTGGACCCCATGTTGAGAACCACTGACCTAGGCAATAGGGTTTGTGGTCCTCAAGGAACATTCATTCAAAGGGGGAAAGGGAAAACAAAAATAAATCCCTTCCAATTTTCAACCAAGCCCTGAACTCATTAAGCGTGCACGAATCCTATTTGGGATCGTAGAAAAGATAAACTTAAGTCCAATTACATGCTTGTCAGATGATAGTCAGTGAAACCTCCCTCCATTTCTTGCCTTATGTTTGCATATTCTCATATAAAGCACACATATCTCTTGGAATGTCACGGGCCCAAAAAACGTAACAAGTAACATAACGATTGCCAGACCCCCAAAGATCTTCTCTTCTATCCAAAGATGTTGTCTAAACAGCCCAAATGCACCTCAGCTGACTGGGGAGATTACATTAGGCTAGATGGAATTTAAATGATCCCTGTGGAGGAAACGGGGGGTAATTGGATGTGCATGTATGTAATAAATCAGGTAATAGACGACACTCTTCATTCATGACATTACAGTGAATCCATGTGCGATTGGTATGTGAGTAGGAGGTAAGTATAAAGTTTGTCTGCTCAATTAGTTTTTGTAGGAATCCAGCCAGAAAGCCTCATCTCTTAAGAGCCGTTAATCTGACACTACAGGCCAACGCCGAGGATTGGCCTTTAGCTGCATTATTAACTCCAAGTCAATAACAAGGCAGGCAATCTCGCTGAGAAATTCCATATTGTGGAGTAGGAGATTGATTGACTATGTAGGGAAGTAAGGCACTCCCGGTAAATCAGACCTGTCCACTCGATTTGACGGCTAATCGCTTACTTTTACTGTACAGAAAACGATTGCATCTAGATCCAAAAGTAGAGCTGCGGTTTTCAGTTTTGAGTCGTCGGTTTCTTTATTTCTCTCCGGTTGAGCAACTGACTAAAATTCACCCTGGGGAACCGAGAAATCAAGCGTATCTATGTTCCCAGGGTCCTATGCCAAGGGTCCTATGTTTAACCCTAACCCTAACCCTAACTAACCATATTAAGCAAATACAGAGCTGGGGAACATAGGACCTGGGGAACATAGGACCCTGGGGACATAGGACCCTGGGAACATAGGACCTTGGGAACATAGGACCCTGGGAACATAGGACCTTGGGAACATAGGACCCTGGGAACATAGGACCATGGGAACATAGGACCCTGGTAACATAGGACCTTGGGAACATAGGACCCTGGGAGAACATATGTAGAACTGGGGAACATAGGACCCTGGGAACATAGGACCCTTTGTCATGTTCCCATTATGTGCCATATACATCTGGGGAACATAGGACCCTGGGGGAACTTAGGACCCTGGGAACATAGGACCATGGGAACATAGGACCCTGGTAACATAGGACCTTGGGAACATAGGACCCTGGGAGAACATATGTAGAACTGGGGAACATAGGACCATGGGAACATAGGACCCTTTGTCATGTTCCCATTATGTGCCATATAAATCTGGGGAACATAGGACCCTGGGAACTTAGGACCCTGGGAACATAGGACCTTGGGAACATAGGACCCTGGGAGAGCACATATGTAGAACTGGGGAACATAGGACCCTGGGAACATAGGACCCTTTGTCATGTTCCCATTATGTGCTATATAAATCTGGGGAACATAGGACCTTGGGAACATAGGACCCTGGGAACATAGGACCCTTTGTCATGTTCCCATTATGTGCCATATAAATCTGGGGAACATAGGACCCTGGGAACATAGGAATGTCTCCCCGAGGGGAATTATGAGTTCGACTTCCTGATTTTTTTTGCAAACGCTCCTTTTCCCTGTTGTGCTTTCTCTCTTAAAAACCGAGACGCGCAAACAAATTACGCCGTTCATGTAATCGGCGCCCAAAGCTTCAGATAGTGTCTATGTCAATAAATAATGTAATGAAATAAAGCAGATTTCTATCTAGAGCAGAGGGGGCTGCTCTAGACGGGCCTGCGCGTGCATGGCCTTGAATTCATATTCATAAATACACCGAGGGAAATGATTATTATTTATTAAAGGCAGCTGGTGCACCATATGTGACTCTGTCCAGCCGTGAAATCTGGGCCCAAGATGATCATTGGTGTATGTGAGGGTTTTTCAAACATTGCTCTCTTCGATGCTTTTAGTTTTCCGAGCTGTGCCACAACTTCCAAGCGTTCCAGAGACTTTTTTTTTTTTTTTTTTGTTTCTCTCCCGAAACATCGGAGTGAATTTGAAGCCGCTTCGTTCACTTTTGATGACTTTGTTTTCAAACGTTCGACTTGGCTTTCTGATGCCTGCGAGATGCCCCGATGTTCTTTCATGGTGTTTTTCAAATAAAATGTCAATAAGGTATATTTTTAATGAATACTGCTGACTGGAGGCCTTCCAGAGAGTTCTGCTGTAAACCTGCTCGAGTGGAGGGATTTAAACAGTTGAGGAGTGCCACTCAAGACTGTTTCCATTTGGGATTCGTTAACTGAAAATCATCTAAAACCGCCTGCAGAGAGAAATAGCCTTTTGAAAATGTAATTACTGTTGTGCTCAAAGTTGTTAAAAGATTTTTACGGGTGTCTTGTTTATCAGGACTGAAGGTTTTGAAGGTTTTTGATTCCTGCCACATGACCCCGATAAAGGAACCGCTGTCAAGTCATTTGCATACTTAGTCTGCATGACTGGAGGAAACAGCTAATGTATGTTTTAAGTGGTTTCCCGTACACTTCTCTCCGGTCGACTTAAAAGCATCGCTAAAGGAAAAGTTGACCTCCCGGGGGAATGTTTCCCGTCTTCCTGCATGCCTGCTGTGTTAAACTACAGCGAGACACCATATAGTATACGCTGCCTGCAGGAGTCATTGCTATGTTCCCAGGGTCCTATGTTCTCCAGATTTATATGGCACATAATGGGAACATGGCAAAGGGTCCTATGTTCCCAGGGTCCTATGTTCCCCAGTTCTAGGGTTAGGGTTAGGGTTAGGGTTAGAGACCTTCAAAATCAAATAAAATGATAACCATTGGTTTTGTTGTGTTTATATAGCTGTTTTGAAGCCTTGTTCCAATAAAAAAAACTGGATAATATTTATGAAATATTTTAACTTGAAACAGGTCAAATTTGACCCAAACACAGGGGGGTTAATGTGTGTTAACAGAATATTGAACTAGAGAACATAGGACCCTGGGAACATAGGACCCTTGGAACATAGGACCCTTGGACATAGATAGAACATAGATACGCTCCCCTGACTGCAATCCCCGCTATTGTAAATCATCTTGTGCATTTCAAACTCTGCACCCTGTATCACTTTTTTTGTGACTTTCCTTCCAGCCGCCAAGAGGAACTAGAACAAGGCAGTTTGATGGAAGATGAAATTGATGATGAAATATTGATATGCAGCTGTTTTTGCCCCATGGCATGTCGGTGTCTAGATTCTACTTCCCCCCCCCCCCACTCATTTGGAATGTGTGGGATATGATTCAAATTGTCTTGAGGTTCCCCCTCAGAGTGTTGTTTTCCCTTCTGCTCTTTCATCTCACTGATAGAGAACAGACTGTTCTCTAGGTGTGAGTCAGTGGAACTAGTATGCTGTTCCTCTGCCTGACCTGACCTGACTAGTTTTTTTTTCCCTCTTAATATTTACCTTCCCATAGCCAGTGGGAGGAATTTGGGAATTGTGAAGGTTGGGTAGGAGTTAATAGAACTGAGGGTTGGTTCATGTTCTTGTTATTGTTTATATGTCTTGCATATTGTTTATATGTCTTGCATATTGCTTATATGTCTTGTCTGTCAAATCAGAAACCAGTTCACTCATACATCTTGGATATGTCACTGTTTGTTGTCTACAACACTTCTGCAAAATCAATAAAAAGATTAGAGAAAAAGAAAAAAAAAGGAAAAATGTGTCAAAAAACTTCTAAAAAAGCTTTGGCTTGGTTTGGAGTATGCAACTGAACAAAACAAAAGCCCAAGGCATTCTTGTTTGAATTTAAAAAAAAGAAAGAAAAAAAAAAAGCCTTTATTCATGGACTCATCTAGGGACGTGTAAAAACACTTCCAACATTCCATTTTGGCATTAGCCTTCATCAGGGAGCTTCAAACAATTCATGTTCAAAATGTAATATAAAGGTGTGGTCACCAGTTCCTGTCACATGACCCACAGTACAAACAATATATATAAAGCTATCTATATCTATCTATCTATATCAGCAAAATACATTAGCCAAGATGCAAAAATATAGTTGCAACACCAAAAATGGTGGTCCTCATCAATCAAGTCAAGGTCTACAAACAGATGAAAAAACAGATGAAAGAACACAGATGGACAACAAATGGCAGCAGTGAATTAAAGCTGCTCTAAGATGTTTGTGTAAAACTACTTATCAGCAAATCGTGGCTCTAACAGAGAAGAGTGTCCCATCCCCGCTAATGAAGACACCATAGATTAACCCTATTTTCCCAAATTATATTCTGGTGTCCGTGGTGGAAAATCTTCTCCACCCAAAGAATCAAAACTCGAGAGTGAAACCCATAAGCCAGGTTGATAAACACGAGCGTGCTGTGTGCAGTTTAATTGAAAGTTTGATTGAAGTTCCAGTTTTTCAAAACAGTTACCTCACGCTGCCACTTGGGGCCGCCAACGTGCGAACTTACCACGTGCAGCTTTAACTCCATTTTATTTCTCGCTTAAAGGTATAATATGTAACATTTCCGCATTAAAATATCTAAAAACGACTAGACCTATGTTATTTTTTTGAGTTGTGTCCTTACATTATCCCAAATGTTTCCAACAATGTTCAAACCCAGAGAAATCTGTTCAAGGTAACGGTGCGTTTCATTTGGTCGCCTGTCAATGGCGTCGTATCCCCTTTCAGAGTTTTCCATAAGCGCCGGCTGTCACATTAAAACACTGGACATTAAAACATTTCCAGCCGACTACTTTCTTACTGTTTCAAGTCATGTCACCGTCACTTTTTAGATCTTGGTCGTTTTTTAACCAGATGAAGGATTTTAGTCATCGGACGTCTGGATCTTAAGTTATCAGAGAAACAAGCTGAGCTAACGTTAGCGGCAGCTCGGCTCGCAGCCCCTCCGGACGTCCTGTGTCCGCCAAAGAGTGTAGGAGAAACACTGATTTGTAACATGAAACTGCTTTATTCAGTGTTTTTACCAGTTTTAATTACTGGGTTCATTTGTTTTGGAGAGGAGGAGACCTCTGCGGATAATTCGGCTCCCGGTAAAAACCTTGTGAATGATGAACACTGAGGGAATCCTAACCCAAAAACAAGCTGAGCACCTAGAAACAAGCTGAGCTAACGTTAGCGGCAGCTCGGCTTGCAGCCCCTCCGGACGTCCTGTGTCCGCCGAAGAGCGTCAGAGAAACACTGATTTTTAACGTGAAACTGCTTTATTCAGTGTTTTTACCGGTTCTAATTATCAGATCCGTTTGTTTTGGAGAGGAGGAGACCTCTGCGGATAATTCAGCTCCCGGTGAAAAACCTCGTGAACAATGAACACTGAAGGAATCCTAACCTAAAAATAAAACGGCAATGGTGGTTGTTTAACAATGAAGACAACAACTCCCATGACCCCACGCTACTTCACGAAGTCATCAAACTCCATCTTTTGTTACTGTTTTGGTTGAGAGACCCCTAGCGGCACACCCTAGCGACCATGGAGGCACTGTGTTGCCTCCATAAATTGGGGAGACGAATTTAATTGTACACAATGCAAAAGCAGATGTTTACTGTTAGTCGGTAACCTTCAGCTCCATTAGCTCTCCAGACAGAGGACCGAGCCAAATGTTCCCACCCCGTCTCACTTCAGGTATACTGCTGAACACACAGTCTATCCCTCAACTTTGTGGGGGATGTCATATCTCACAAATATAGAATGTTTTATAGGGATAATAACCGCAACGCAGCAGATCGGTGTATTTACTGCCTGAAAATGGTCCAAAAACATACATGCTTCTGTGGATATTGCCAACTGTGCAGAATCTCCACTACCTGTTCGTTTCAGCAAAGCCCCGGGGCGACATGTACAGTGATATCGCTGAATGTTGTGGGGTGTCCAGAGGGGCCTGAGGCAGCCGGTCCCACTTGGGCTAATTGAGAAGGCAGAAGGGATGTAATGGAAGCAATCAGCAGAACCTCTACAGTCCTGTCCTGTCTATAGCCTGCAATGAGACCAGGATGTCACTTCAGTAAAAGTCCGAAACCCTAAACTGCGGCAAGTCCCTGCATCTAATATCATTTACCACCAAACCTTCCAAATCCACTTATATCTAATGGAGTTATAGCAGGTGGTGCAATGACTGACAAGACATTATCATTATTATTTAGTCAGTTTCCTCAAGTATTTGATGTAGCTCACTAAACTGTCAACTTAGAGGGAACATTGGCTCTGAAATTTCTTTTAGATTTTGCTTCCAAATGAATTTCAGCAATTTCTGCTTAATCTTTGCTCTCTATCATAATGATAGAAACAGCAAGATCAAATCTGGGCTCACTTTTATTAATGTATGGAAAAAGCTGCACCTTACCACACCCGATTGACATCCATACCCTGAGACACTCCAATGCATATTTAACCAGACCATCTGCAGCAGCAGTGTATCATTTGCCTCTGTTTATCTCTCTCTCTCTCTCTGGCTCTTTCAACATCTTCTCCTTGCTCACCCTTTCATGAACTCGGGTATTTTTTTTCTCAGGTTTCCCCTTCTTTCATGTGTTTCCTTCTCTGTTCTGTTGCTTCCCCCCTCCCATACTGGCTCCATCATTTTCTCTCCTCCTCCTTAACTCCGACTTGCCCTTGTGTACTCGTCCCCTCTCCTCCCTTGCCTTCTCTCTTGCTCTCTGGCTTCCTTTGTCTTCCCGCTAGCTGCTGCCGTCCCGCTGTGATTGGGAGTGACAGATTCCCCGGAGGTATACTGTTTGTCTCTGGGAGTGACCATGCAAGCTGCTCGGTCCTGCGGTCCACCCCTACCGCTCTGACCTGACAAGTCACACCACTCACCACAAAACAGTATGAGACTTACTGACTACTGAGATGAGGCAATGCTCAACTAAACTGATTTAATATTCCACTATGGAGTCATTTTACTGAGCCTTTACCGTTGTTTGCCTAATAAATAAGCACCTTGTCGAATTGTCTTGATTCCCTTCTGCGAGCCTGGGGATAAGAAGCTGCCAACAGCTTGGAGGTAAAGCAGTTAGGACTTGGTGATTTATTCCAGCAGTGTATTATGAATATAGACGAGCCATGTCAAGACCTCAGGCACTGGATCACAGCTACACCACTCCGGTGCTGCTCAAACCAGGAGTCCTTGACGGGGTTCCAGGGGTCTTTGGATCACAGTTACACTACTCTGATGCTGCTCAAACTGGGGTCCAGGGACCACCAGGAGTCCTTGACGTGGTTCCAGGGGTCTTTGGATCACAGTTACACTACTCCTATGCTGCTCAAACTGGGGTCCAGGGACCACCAGGAGTCCTTGACGGGGTTCCAGGGGTCTTTGGATAACAGTTACACTACTCCGATGCTGCTCAAACTGGGGTCCAGGGACCACCAGGAGTCCTTGACATGGTTCCAGGGGTCTTTGGATCACAGTTACACTACTCCGGTGCTGCTCAAACTGGGGTCCAGGGACCACCAGGAGTCCTTGACGGGGTTTCCAGGGGTCTTTGGATCACAGTTACACTACTCCGGTGCTGCTCAAACTGGGGTCCAGGGACCACCAGGAGTCCTTGACGGGGTTTCCAGGGGTCTTTGGATCACAGTTACACTAATCCAGCGTTTCTGAAGGTGGGGTCCATGGACCACCAGGGGTCCTTGATAAGGTTCCAGGGGTCTTTGGATCACAGTTACATTAATCCAGTGTTTCTCAAGGTGGGGTCCATGGCAATTATACCAATTAGAAGAATGAATATTGTAATCCTAGGTTTCACCCTCACCACTACTATCTCCCCATGTACAGTGTAGACAGTTCTATGATTCAATACTAAAAAACAACGACAAAGTAAAATCTAGCCATATGGGTCCCTGGGACTAAATCCTAAGGCTCTAATGTGTTTATTTGGGTTTCTGAAACATAAAAACGTTTGAGAAGTGCTGCACTAAACCACACTGATGCATTGGGATCATCTGCAGTAAACCAAGTCTGGTGGGAGAGGAGCTAAGCACTGTATATTTTTCCTATTTGCTGGGATGTTTTCATAGAGTCATGTGTCCCCTATGTGCTGATATCTTGCGGGCACAGTGATGGGGAGAGCTTTACGAGAAATATTTCACTATGCCTTCCCTCAAAACTCGCTGTGACTGATTGCAGCCGAACCCTCTCTGCCGTCTGCGTGGCAAAGGTGTCCTTCTCCTGCCGACGACTCTCCCTCACAGCGTTTCCCTGGAACAAATGAAGCCCACCATCCTCGCGACCCGGATCTCATGTGTCTCATTAACCAAACCCCCTACACGCACGGCTCTGCCAGCCGCCGCTGTCACACTCGCGCTTTGTCACGGGGACGTAACAACATTGAAGTAACATTGAGCCGAGGCTCTGGCTGTGAACGGCAACATGAGGGGAGGTGATGCTGAGAGCCACTGGCTGTTCTTGTCATTCAAGCACACTGAGGCTCCACTTTGCATTAAATGTCCCCGTCTCCCCTCGTTTATCCAAACTGAGGAAAGGAGCAGCTCCTCAGGGTTGAAGTACTGTACTGTAGGGTAGCGCTGAAAATAGCAACCGCAGGGCTTGACAGGATACAGTATGTGACATAATGTCTTGCAGCCTGTACTTCTACATCTGTGTACAGAATGTGGTAGGACTTTGCTCCCAGGGGCTATAGTTTCCATTACATAGTGTTCTTACGACTGATTAAACATACCTTTGGACAACTCCGAATGTTGTGATTTCATAGTTTTCACCTCCAACTCTGTTTGGATGTTGGTTTTTGGTTGTCCTTGAAGGGGTGATATTGTCTTTGAAAGAAAAGAGAGAAGATCATACTTTGACAAACATTTCTGGAAGACAGAGCTGCTCTGGAGGCAGAAATTAGATAAATGAGTGGAGCCAAAGAATACATTTTTCTGGCTAAGTAACATTAGACTGAAGCCCAGTGAAAAAGGCAAGAGGTAAGAGAGGAGGAAGCTAATATTATGAAGCCTAGCGCTCTGCTACTAACTGAAAAAATACAATCTATCCATACATGGATAGACTGGATGACTCCCACCCTTTGCACAGTGAATTTCAGCTTTCTGCACGAAGATTTATATAGTCCCAAAGTGCAGAACAAAGCAGTATAAAAATAGCTTTGTTCCAGCAGCCATCACTCAGATGAACAAGTCATAGCAACATTGCACAGATGATATAGAAGCAGCGTTTATTTATTCATTTATTTATTTATTTTATCTTTTAGTTTTAGTGGTTTAGTGATTATTGGAACTTTTTTTTTAATGTTTGTCTACTGTCTGTGTTGTTTCTAAAATGTGTGTCAAGATGGATGACTCTCTACTGCAAACCAAATCTACCTACGGGTACAAATAAAGTAACCTGAACCTGAACCTGAACCTGAACCTACTAAGGTATCTAAGTTAGCTAGTTAGCTTAGCTGACCTTCCAAGTATAAACTAGCCAAACTAGCCTAGAGTTAGCTAGTTAGCTAGCCTGCTGACCTTCCAGCATCATGAATGCTATGGTCATGAATGAATGAAAAAAAAGAAGAAGCCATTGCCATATATATTTTTATTTATATTTTGACTAGAGCTTGCCCACTAGCTAACTTGCTAACGCTCTGAAAAACTGTGGTTCTTTGGCTCCACCCATTGAGGTTCAACTCAACCAATGAGATTACTTCTTTCTCCGCAACAGCTCCGAGAAATATTTGTGTAATTAGACTCTTATCTCTACATTATTACCCCTGTTCACTCTCCCACAGCTGGACTCTACCCAAGCCGTGCCATTGCCAGCTGAACGGCTGATTGAAGTTAATGTTGAAGCGATCAGTGTTTCAGATGTCTGTGCGCCGGCTGGCAGCTTAGATTTGTGTCTCTCTGCAAACACAGTGCTACATAGACTTCTTTTCCTGGCAGCCAGTCCCAATTCCCACCTGCCCGCTCAGTGGGCGCCGCCACGTTTTCCCAGAGAGGAGAAAATAACCGAAAGTTAAGGACACTATTTGTTATTGTGCATCTGCTCTCTCAGGAAGAGCTCCTTCACACTTCCATAATTTCTTTCCGCCCATATGTGCCCGAGTCTGAGTCGTCCGACCACTTTTCCTGCCACATTTAGCCACAGCAAAAACCAGATAGGACGTGGTCACACTGTGCCGGTTCACCGCAATGTAAAGCTGCAACTGGCAGAGAAGATACTGTACACCGAGAGCTCCGACACACACAGCTCTGACCAGAGAGGATGTACAGTACCAGTAGATGCTGTGCATGTAATCCTCAAATTGCTGATTTCATTCAATTTTCATCACATGCCTTTTCATGAGTCTTTGCACCGGTTTGGAATGGCCTGTTAGGTAATGTGTTGTGCGTGTGTGTACAGTATGTGTATGTGTGTGTGTCGGTGAGCAATGTCTGTGCCGCCTGGTGTTTCACTTCCTCTCTGCCCATTGGCAGTGCAGCAGAACAGATTGTGAGCGTTGCATCCCTGCTTTGATAACGCAGCATTTGTAGCATGTATTTTTATCAGTAGCAGAACAGGCTTTAGCCACAGCAGATCTCACGACGCTGTCTGGAGAGCGGCCTGAGAGCAGAGCCGGACAAGGGGGGGGGGGGGGGGGGGCAGTGGAGGAGGGTCAGAGCACGCAACACAGCTTCACCTGCAGCAGCTTCTTTCTCTATTTTTTTTTATTTTTTTTTTATCAATGTTTTTGGTCAGACATTTACATCGAGATAACAGTTACATTATTACACTTACATGAATGACATATAATATATCTTCTTTCAGGGTCTGTCCAGTAGGGCTGAACGATTTTGAAAAAATATCTAATTGCGATTATTTTGACTGATATTGCGATTGCGATCGTTTTCATTGAAAAACGTATAAAAATGATTATGGTGTGATTTTTGCGGGGAGCTGTACCAAACAAAGATGTTTTCTTACGTCTGTAGAATATGATGTGTAGGCCAGGACATCTCTGCAGCACCACAATATTTCATTTTAACAAATATTGCGCCTCCTGCAATTTGAAAATTGCAGTAGGCCATATTGCGATTTTGATAAAATTTCGATTAATTGTTCAGCCCTAGGCTACTGTCCAGTCTTTTTTTTTTAAACAACTAAAAGAAAAAAAGTCTGCAGTCCAGCAATAACATTCAAATCTAGCCAGACAACACAAAACACAGAGCATCAAAATGAAGACACAAGAAACAAAAAAAACACAAAAAAAACACAACACCCTAGGAAATCTACATAGCATAAATATAGCATAGTACCTGGTCCAAATACAAATTTTGCTAAGGTAGGTAACATCAAAATGTTATATCCAACAATTGGGCAAGGAATGGGCCCCATACTTCTTTAAATAGCTCCTCCCTCCCAGCCACTCTATAAGTAACCCGCTCATAACTTGCCATTGTGCTTAATACCTCTATCCATTCTTTAAAAGTGGATAAGGTGGAAGATTTCCAGTGGCGTGGAGTTATCCCACATCCTGTTATCAGAGCTAAACGGCACCATGATTTCTGGCGTTTTGACTTTTCAACATTGTCTGGTAGTAATCCCAAGAGACATATTGTGGGATTTTTGATCAAGTGTATTCCAAACATCTTATTCAAGAAAGAAACAGCAGCTTCTTTCTCAATCCACCTCAACTCAAAGATCATTTATTCAGCAAGTAATAACTGCCAGATCAGATTACAATGCAGCAGAACAGCTAAGAATCATCTGATGTGTTTGTCAGTTTTCTCCTCTGTCCCAAAAGACGTTTTGAAAAACGGTTCAAGCTTTACCTCAAGTAATATTGAAATGATTTCATTGTATTGGAATACAATCAATTAATTGCTGGCTTATCTGTATTTTTGTGATTTTTATATTTATTCACATTTTGTTGGTTTCCTTGTTTGTTTTATTTGTTTTCTTTCTTCTTTTTCTCTTATTTTCTATGCCTCCTTAAGGGCACTCGTTTTTAATCATTGTATGATTGTCTGTTTTTTCTTTTCTTCCTTTTTATAATTATTATCGTATATTGTTTTCATTTTTTGGTAATTAGATGAGATTCTATAAGCCCCTCTGGGTTTCTTTCCTCAGCTGCACAATCTGTGTTTAGTTGCATGTTGTATTTATTTGTTAGGGAGCCCTAAGGGACATGAGGGGAGAGAAAAAAAATACACAGAAGAAAAAAAAAGTAGGAGGAGAAAAAAATACTTTTGCGTTCTCTCGCAATATCTATTGCGTTCTCCTGAGAAACATTGAGTGTGGGAAAAAAAAACAAAAACAAGGATTGTAAATACAACGCCAGTACAACAGGGCGTTGATAGACAGGTGAAAGTCTCTCCATCTCCTTCCTCCTTTTTCCATGAGCGATATTAAAACTCCATGCAACATAATTTCCACACATATGATTTCTCACATACGTTAGGCTGTCCAGCTCCTGGACATGGTCTGTGGATGAACTGAAAGATTCATTGCACAACACGACATTTAGCAAATGATATGCACACTGGTTATTTCCTATTACGTTATATAACTGTATATAACCAGTATGAATATCACTTTCACCTGTCTATCAACGCCCTGTAGCCCCTTGTACTGGTGTTGTCTTTACAATCCACGTTTTTCTTTTTTTTTTTCATGCTCAATGTTCTCGGGAACGCAAAGTATCTATTAATTTTTTCTCCTCTATCATTTTTTTTTTCTCTCCCCCTACTTTTTTTTTTTTTTTTTCTTCCGTGTATTTTTTTCACTCCCCCATGTCCCCTTAGGGGCTCCGTAATTTGTTACTATTTTCTTTGTGCGAAAAAAAAAAAGTCTGTTTTTTAGTGTTATTTGTTTTGTCTCCATTTTTACTTGTATTTTGTTTCATGTGGAACGCAGGAAGAGTTGCTGTTAGGGCTGAACAATTAATCGAAATTTTATCGAAATCGCAATATGGCCTACTGCGATTTTCAAATCGCAGCAGGTGCAATATTTGTTAAAGGTGAAATGTGTCAAAATAGCATTTTAAAGTAAATATTGTGGTGCTGCAGAGATGTCCTGGCCTACACATCATATTCTACAAACTTAAGAAAACATCTTTGTTTGGTACAGATCCCCGCAAAAATCACACCGTAATCATTTTAATACGTTTTTCAATGAAAATGAGAATAATGATGTCAAAATTATCATTCCCTCTAATATCGCAAATCATATCGCAATTGCAATATCAGTCAAAATAATCGCAATTAGATATTTTCTCAAAATTGTTCAGCCCTAGTAGCTGTTGCAAATGTAACAGCTAATGGGGATCCTAATAATCCTAAACATAAACCCTCTGCTTCATGACACCACAAACCTCTCTGTCCCCCTCAGGACCTTCAACTGGAGCTAATGCAGAGTGATTCAGAGATTTGCGTAAGACTACAAGTACATATCATACCCTCTGGAAATGGAAAATGTGGCTGTGTCTGTGTTTATACATGCTTGCAATGTGTGTGTGTGTGTGTGTGTATCATGTTTCTCTTCCCTCATCCGAAGTTGATGCTTCGATTAGCATAAAGTGGAAGAGTAGCCAGCTCCTTTGTGTGCTGGATAGACCGATGACAGCGAGAGGCGGAAAAACATGTTCGAGTGCGATTGCTGAAGACTTTTTCGTTTTTTTTCGGGGACGAGTGATGTGTTGAGGAGAGCCGGATCTCCTTCCACACCGCTCTGCTGTCGTTTCATTTTCTGCAGGTGTTTCCGCTCGTAATCCGCAGATTTGATGTTTTTTGCCGTTTCATAATCGGGTCTTTGGAGGCTTCCCGAGCTCTTCCAGGCAGCTGCATCCCCCCCGCCCCCCCCCGCTGCTCCCAGCAGAGCTCATGTGGGCTGGAAATTACAGCACGCCGCATTCCTTTGATTAGACACCGCTGGGAGCTGCGGCGCGTTCATGTGATATTGGGGGGGGGGGGGGGGGAGTGAAAGAATGGGATGACCTCTGGTTGCCGCGACTTGGAAGTTCACGTGTTTAACTCGTTGGGACACCCACACCGAAACGAATTTTCTATTTATGACTTTCGAATCAGCCCTAAATGAACTGTGGCAGACATGACTGCACTTGATTGTATTACCGTGAAGAGAATTTGTTTTTATTGTTGTAGCAGCACTCCTTTCATTTCATATTTCAAAAATGTGCAACCTCTTGAAGCAACGACTCTGACGCGAATAAACCTCCAGAGAGCAGTAACTCCATTTGGAACGTTTAGTGAAAAACAAAACGGTTCCAGACTGACACGATTCATCGGTTGGCAAATCATTTTTCTAGGTCAAAAAAAAACTGTGTTGCTCCATGGACTTTCTCACTCCAACTGAGTCTAATGACAGTGACATCAAGGGTAAAGGAGCATTTCACCTACATGGAATGTGTTACATTAGAAACTCTTGGAAAATCTAATGTTCTAGGTAACACTTTACAATAAGGGTCACTAAGTTAAGGGTTAGTTAATGCTTAATAAGTATTAACTAACCCTTAGTTAATGCTTATTAAGCATTAAGTAACCCTTAATTAACAGTTAACTAATGTGTAATTTACTAATGTATTCATGTTAACTAAGGTATTAATTTATACATTATTTAATAGTCATCTTTATAAACTATTAAATGTATAAATTAATACCTTAGTTAACATGAACACCATTAGTAAATGACATATTAGTTAACTGTTTATTAAGCATTAACTAACCCTTAACTTAGTGACCCAAGTGTTACCATGTTCTATAATAATCAACAAATATGACTATAGTACAGATTAAATATTCAATATCACTAGTATTTCAATTGACACTATTTTCATTATTTCAAATATACAAATCACAAAATATATCTCAAAACATCTTTTCTTTTAGAATTACAATTATCTTGGACTGACGTCAGTGGATTCGCTGCCATGTTTCCCGCCTGCGTTGACTCACTTCTGCAATTCATGACGCCAAGAGGGAGAAATCAGATCCCACAAAAAAAAATCCTAAATGTCCTACTTGTAATTACCTAGGAGGCTGACTGGGAACGTCTTTTCCCAGCTGGCAGCTCGTATTTACGGTAAATCCGACGTGACGTGAACGCAGCTTTAGGGCCGACCTCTTGTTTTCCAGAATTCTTTAATGTTCCTTGTCACTGCATACTTGATTTTTCATACCGTTTAGGGATGATTATACACAGGGGCGGACTTAGTGATTTGGGGGCCCTAGGCAAAGGCAAGCGTGGGGCCCCCTGAATTCCAGCCCTCTCCCTTTTTAATCCATCCTTTCTACATATTACCATCAAGTTGGGGCTGAGAAAAATGAAGTGCTTGCTTAAGTACCGAAATAGTAACAAAATAGTAGCAAAATCGCACTAGAAGTGGAATAACCCACTATAGCCTGAATGATTAGGGTGGGTGACCATGACTGAAGATTGAAATAATTTATTGTAACAAAAAGTGCATTTATTTTATATTGATTAAAAATAAGTTTACATTAGTTCTATTCTTGTCTTTTTTGGGGGCCCTCCGGCTGCCGGGCCCAAGGCAGTCGCCTACCTTTGCCTAATGGTAAGACCGCCCCTGATTATACACTGTAGTAGCATTCAAACTCAAAGTCCTGCTCTCTTCCTATTTTAGAAGCAGTATTATTACTATTATTCCCTTTTTAATAATAATAATAATAATAATACCTTCTTATCTTATTCCTTTTTATTGTAATACCTTATATGTTTTTATCTTTTTTTATGTTTTTATTTATGTAATACCTTCTTGTCTTATATGTTCCTATCTTATATGCTTTTGTCATGTATGATCTTTGCCTATTTTTTTTCTTTTTATTTTGAAGCACATTGAGTCTATGCCTGTCGTATGAAATGTGCTATATAAATAAACTTGACTTGACTTCCTCCTGACTCGCTGTCATTGACTATGTTATGCTAACGTCTATATTGGTAAATTGTGTTGTCAAATTCATCTAAAATGCTCCTGAGCGATGTGCTTTGTTGTAACTTGTAGGAAATTATGAGCGTCTTGTAGCCCCAAAATGCCATGTGGAAAACCCAGCATGCAGTCCCTTAACAAGGGGATCTGTAGTGTTTACCCAGATGACACAAATAAATGAAAAGGAGTTAAAGGAATCCATTTCCACAGTCCCTCTGGGAAATTAAATGAAGTGGTCAAAGATATAATAAATCAGCTGCCTGTAACGGTCCCTCAGCAATGTTGATGCAATAATTTTGAAAGGTTATTATTTACTTGTCAAGCCAAAACCTAAAGCTTCATTAAACCCCTCCCAGAGCGGAACACGCAATCTATATTTTGCCTTTCATAGATGTCTGGGAAAAACCAACCATCTCTAGAGCGTTGATTCTCAACCTTTTACATATCAAGGACCCCTAATTTAGTCCACATTAGGGCCATGGACCCCAATTTGATGAGATAATTTTATTGTCAGATATGATTTTGTCGAGAATTCCATGACTATCTGTATTGTAGCTGGAGAGATATGATCAAAACAGTCATTCTTCTACACTCTCTAACTGTGTTAACGTCTTGTAAATGAAATAATGGTGAAGTTTAACAATTCATCAATTTGCTGGGGACCCCCTGGAACCCCCTCAAGGACCCCTGGTGGTCCCCAGACCCCACGTTGACAACCGCTGTTGTAGAGTGTCTACTGTTCAGAAACTGGACCCAATCAGTTTGCACCTGTTTACGTTAATTGTTAATGGGGGATTTCACATGCATACAAGGATATCAGAACCTAACTGCTTTGTCATAGGAGGGAAGTAATATCTCCTCTGTGCTGGTTATTCTCCTGTGTGTGTGTGTATGTGGTCAGACGCCTTTTCATTGTCTCCCAAACAGAGAATTCAGCTAGGAAGATGAACAGCGGGTAGCAGCTTTAAAGTCGAAACAAAAGCATAGCCGGTCCAAAACCCAAACTACAGTACAGCAGACGGATGGGTCGATTTTGTCCAAGTGTGTGTGTGTGTGTGTGTGTGTCAGACCAGTGAGCTCTGATGCTGAATAGTTGAAAAGCTCTATTCCCAGCCGGTGAGGTGAGAAGAGGCAGTTTGGTACCTTGCATAGATATTACTGCTTCCTCAACTCCTCAATAAACCTTCAGCTGAGGACAGGAGATGAAATGCATAAAAAAAAAAGCTAATTTAATGGCTGATCGAGTGGACCTTTTTCATATTTTACAAGCCTTTTTAGCCATAACACTATATACTCTCCAACTGTCCCAGACAGCTGGGTCAGTCTGGAACAGTTAATTCAGATTTAGGGTGCGTTCACACCAAGCATGTTTGGTGGTTTATTTGAACTCTGGAGCGAAAATGCGAGTCTCAGTCAAGAGAACTGCGGTGCGGTTTGTGAGAACGTAATCAAACAAACTACGGGGAACGACCCCAAAAATGCAAGGGATTATGGGTATAAGGAGATGGATGTTGACATCGGATAGCCAGCAGTTCTTCATGCTTGGAAAGCCTAGCAGAACAAAATGAAGCCTGGACTGATGCTCATACTCAGCTGTTTCTTCATGTGTTCTTAGATGGTATGAACACCAGAGAAGGTCCTAAATGTCTAGTTGACCAATCAGATTGCTTGGTCGGAACTACCTGTTGTATAATCTGGATTCCACTCTCTCATTTGAGCCACATATCAAGTCCATCACCAAATCTGCCTTATTTCACCTGAAGAACCTATCCAGACTCTAGCCAAAGACCCTCATCCATGCCTTTGTGACCTCCCGCCTGGACTACTGCAATGGAGTGTTATGTAGGGTGCCAAGTAAATCCATGGAGAGGCTTCAGTACATTTAGAACTCTGCTCACATCGCCCCTAACCTCCAACACCTCCACTGGCTCCCAGTTGAGTTCCGTGTCACTTTTAAAATTCTCCTCCTTACCTAGAAATCTGTGCATGGCCTTGACCCAAAAAACCTCTGTCAAAAACTCTGTCCAATAAACAAGCTATTGGTGAGTCCATGTGACTTTGGTTTACAAGTTGTAATTGAGCAAAGTGAACCTAAACAAACCAAATGCAAAAAATGCAACAAAGTAAACTTTTCCACTACGGTTCAGACCAAAGTAAACCAACTGGAGGTGTGATCGCATCCAAACGGGACAAAGCCGACAGTTATGAAATGGAAAGATTCTACTTTTCTCTTCTACTCTCACTATATTGTTATTTTCAGTCTGATTAGAAACAGTGGTGGTACTCTGATACTTTACTTAAGTAAAAGTACCAATACAGCAATGAAAAAATACTCCATTACAAGTAAAAGTCCTGCATGAAAAATAGCATTAGCAACAAAATGTAGTTAAAGTATGAAAGTAAAAGTAGTGGTTTGGTCCCTCTGACTGATATTTTATTATATATGACATCATTAGATTATTAATACTGAAGCATCAGTGTGTAAGCAGCATGTTACTGTTGTAGCTGCTGGAGGTGGAGCTAGTTTGAACTACTTTATATACAGTTAGCTAGTTTAGTCCAGTGGTTCCAAACCTAGGGGTCGGGCCCCTCCAAAGGGTCACCAGATAAATCTGAGGGGCCGTGAGATGATTAATGGGAGAGGAAAGAAGAAAAAACAAAGTTCTGATACACAAATCTGTTTTCAGTTTTTGGACTTTTTCTCTAATCTTTGATTTTTGCTGAAATATTGGATCATTTGATCATTTATTGAAATGAAACCATGTGAGGTTTAGAGGGAAAAATCACTATTTGGTGGAGCTGTTAACAACTCATAGACATCTGAAATGTGACCCGACTACACACTGCTTTTTGTAAGACGTCAAAAGCCAAAAAGGTTGGAAACCACTGGTTTCATCTTTAACAATGTGTTGTATTTTAAAAGCTTGTTATATTATCCATTGTGTCAAATCTCCATCTGAAAAGTAACTAAAGCTGTCAGATAAATGTAGTGGAGTAGAAAGTACAATATTTCCCTCTGAAATGTAGTGGAGTGGAAGTATAAAGTAGCATCAAATGGAAATACTCAAGTAAAGTACAAGTATCTCAAAATTGTACTTAAGTACAGTACTTGAGTAAATGTACTTAGTTACTTTCCACCACTGGATTTAAACTAGCATTGATATCAATTGAAGTCCTTCAAGTCGGGTCAGACTGATGCATGTTACCGATATTGCTCTGGATCTGGTCCAGCCAGTGTAACCTCTGATATGATGGATACGATTAATTTGTAGACTTGAGTAGGCTATGCATTATGCTGCTGATGATTATTATTAGAATTAGTCTGGGTTTCAGTGGAGAGTTTTACTGTCTAGTGGTCTAAATTCTCTTTCAGCAGTTTTTCCACCCGACAAGAATAAAAGGAGAAACACAAGAATCTCTTTGAAATTCTTTGGCACGTAAACGGTCAAAAACTCATATCAGTCGACTCGCACCCTGGTTAATGTTGTCAGTTTGCTCTTTTGAGGCCTTGACCTTGAGACTCGAATATGAGGGGGGATCAGCAGAGGAAGACTTAAGAGACGTGGCTCCGGGCTCCGGGGGGAGGAGGCCGAACGCCAAACTCCACTGAGGTGTGTTGTAATCGCAGTTTGGCTGCAGCCGGCACCTGCCAGACATGTGACGCTGTGACATGGTCATCACACCGGGAGGCTTGCCTTCCCTCCACCCAGCCTGTTTGGCTGGAATTACTGTAATTTAGACTGCATGTCTGGGTAACACTTTACAATAAGGGCACAGTAATTAAGGGTTAGTTAATGCTTAATAAGCATTAACTAACCCTTAATTAACAGTTAACTAATGTGTCTGGTAATCATTTACTAATGGTGTTCATGTTAACAAAGGTATTTATACATTATTTAATAGTCGTCTTTATATATTACTAAATAATGTATAAATTAATACCTTAGTTAACATGAACACCATTAGTAAATTACACATTAGTTAACTGTTAATTAAGGGTTAGATAATGCTTAATAACCCTTATTAAGCATTAACTGACCATTAACTTAGTGTACCCTTATTGTAAAGTGTTACCCATGTCCAGGGGTGGAGTTAGTGATTTGGGGGCCCTAGGCAAAGGGAAGCATGGGGCCCCCTGAATCCCAACCCTCTCCCTTTTTAATCCATCCCTGCTGAGAAAACTATGCATGCAAGGGCACTTTTTGTTGTTTTTCTGCCCCATTTGTGTAGCTTGCTTTTTTTGTTTTGGGTGTTACTTCTCTCTCAGCTACTGATGCAGTGGCAAGAAAAATTTGCTTAAGTACCGAAATAGTAACAAAATAGTAGAAAAGTAGTAAAATCGCACTAGAAGTGGAGTAACCCACTATAGCCTGACTGATTAGGGTGGGTGACCATGACTGAAGATTGAAATAATTTATTGTAACAAAAAGTGCATTTATTTTATATTGATTAAAAATAAGTTTACATTACTTCTATTCTTGTCTTTTTTGGGGGGCCCTCTGGCTGCCGGGGCCCAAGGCAGTCGCCTACCTTTGCCTAATGGTAAGACCGCCCCTGCCCATGTCTCTTTGTGTTTTTCTGTTTCTCATGTGAAAGAATGCACCCCCCCCTCCCCATTATGTATATTGCTGTGTGAAGAGTAGCCAGTATATCGAAGAGTGAACTCAAAAAGTCTAGTTTGTTTGCTGCTGTAGTTTATTCCTAAATGCATTTCCATCTCTATTTAATTTCAATCAGGGCTGCTTTGATCTTTGCCATAACACGCTTATTATAATGTGATTTGCGTACAAATGCTGCCAACAAAATTGCGCTTAATTGCATTTTGTATAATTAGTCAAATGAACAGAGATGTTATTGAAGTGAATTTTTGTATATCTTTGATTTACGTGGTTGAAAATGAGGACTGCGGGATTCTCTGCTGTCTGACCATGGAGACCCCAGATCCTCCTCCATCCCTCCAGTGTTCCACTCTTCTCCTTCAATCATCCTCTCTTCGCCACTAAGAGTATATTAGGATTTGATATTGAGTTCACTTGTCTCTCTCTCTGCTTAGGAAACATATCTAAGGAACTGGATATCAGAGACAAATATTCACAAAAAATTCTCATGGTAGCAAGCAAGAAGGCAATTACAAGACGCTGGCTTCTTAAAGAGCCTCCCACCCTGAACCAATGGATAGATAGTGTAAACAGCAGAGGTGGAAAGTAACAGTACATTTACTTGAATACTGTACTTAAGTACAGTTTTGAGGTACTTGTACTTTACTTGAGTATTACCATTTGATGCTACTTTATACTTCTACTCCACTACATTTCAGAGGGAAATATTGTACTTTTTACTCCACTACCTTTATTTGATAACTTAAGTTACTAGTTACTTCGCAGATTCAGATTATTAATACAAAATATAATCAACTAATAAATTGTGATGTATTATTATAGATTACTGCAAGCTACCCAGCAGTATATAAAGTAGTGGAAATCAGCCCCACCTTTTCCAGCTGCAACATTAAAGTGATGCTTACACATTAATGCATCAATAATTATAATTCAGTAATATAATATATACTGTATTATTCTGAAATGGGCCATTCTGCATAATGAGTACTTTTACTTTTGTTGCTTTAAGTACATTTTGATGCTAATACTTTTGTACTTTTACTTAAGTAACATTTTGAATGCAGGACTTTTACTTGTAACAGAGTATTTTTATACTGTGGTATTTCTACTTTTAGTAAAAGATCTGAGTACTTCTTCCACCACTGGTAAACAGCATATACAGTATGGAACGTATGACATTCAGTTTAAGATTACAGAAAGAAAGGGGAGAAGAGTACTGGGCTAAATGGGATACATGTCTAACAAAGAGTCTGACAACTGAATTGATTTGTGAAACACAAAAGTGAATGTGAATGAAAGTTTTATTTTTTTACTTTTTTTTATGACTTTATGATTTTATGACTAACAACTCCTATGTACATCATCCAATGTAACTGAGTGACCTCATGTTGACTGTGTTCTAAAACAGAAAAAAATAAAGTAAAAAAAAAAAATCATCCTCTCATCTCCTCTATAGCCACTCAATATGTGCGGCGCAACACAAAAGGTTTCATTCCGCATGTAAAACGACTCCAAATTAATTACGCTATTGCCCGCCGTTTGGTTTTTATTTCATCATCTGTTGCACGATTAATATTACAGACGGTATGGAGTGTTAAGATTCCGCATAAGCTCAGTACTGCTCTCATTTAGGCGCTATAGTCTCGGTAGACGCGGGTTAATTAGCGCGGCGAAACAACAGAAAGAGAAATAACGGTTCTACGGGCTGAACGGGAGAGGCTGTACATCAAGCCTCGCTGCCCATTGTCGTGAGATGGAGTCAGGGGGGGGAACCGTGGAGTCCAAGCGATTTATTGTTTGCCGTAATGAATCAAAGGCAAAAAGGGCAGCGGATTGAAATATGTCTGTGTGTAATCTCCGATGTGCTCTCGGCGCTCCTGGCCACGGGACAATATGAGCTCGCTAGTTACAGCAATTTGCATCCTTACATCCTCGTCGGTTTGGCGTTACATAAGCCCCCCCCCCCCCCTGCTCCTGCAATATGCTGATTCAAACATCTCCTGCTCTCTCCCCCTGCCTGGCGCTTAATTGGTTCCGCAAAGCCTTTTATCAACCCCCGCGGCCTTTGTGCCAGATCAGGTCTCCGTAATCATGACACCGTGTTTTCTAAGGAGCCGGATTAGCTAGAGAGTGCGTACAGGTGCAATCTAAATGTAGAGCTTGTGCAGATGCTGCCTCCTTCAACCAAGGGCTTGGAGGAGAAAAAACAAAACCCCATGGCTGTTCAGGTAAACATCTGGATCGTCCCCACTGGTTCGGTTCTTGACGTTAATTCGATCCAAGTGCGGCTCATGCTCTCGATGAAGATAAATCACCGCTTGTCTTATTTCATTAAGGAGTGTCAGGTCACTCCCGTCCCCCCCCCCCCGCATCTGTTCCCCTCCGAAAGCCAGTTCCGTTGAAACCCTCAAACCACCAAGACGGCACTCTCCGCAACACCCTTTGAAGTCTTTAAAAGCTAAATGACTCAGTCTTTTGGCTCGGCTGGAAGCTCGGGGGCAGGCACATGCTAATTTACTTGCCAGTGTGTCGACACATGAAAGCGTCAAACTGTCCTGAGTCCTTAACGGAGAGTGGAATGTGTGAACCCCTCCCCTTCTTAATCCTAAATTGGTTCATTCAAAACAAACATTGAAAAAAACTAATGTGGCTAATGGTCATTCACACAAGTGGCAAATTTGTAATTTTAGTTCTACAAACATTTCCCAGAGGCAGAAATGATCTCATTGGTTGAGTTAAACCTCAATGGGCGGAGTCAATTAAGAGAGAGGAGGTTATGAAACCTGGTGACTGAAAAAATGCAGTCTAGCCATTTATCAAGGTTAGCTATGGGCAGAAATATGTGTCACTAGAAACTGAAATTGAATTATTTATATTTGAATTTGAATTGCTCAACTTGAATAATTGCATTCAAAAACTGGATTTGAATCACATAATTTGAATTTGTATCGTTTAACTTGAACAATTGCATTGAAAAAGTTCAGTTCTCGTAATTCAAATTCAGTTCTTGCAATTCAATTTCAGTTTACTGAGACACACGTGCTGGTCGTTGAGGAAGAGCAATCGAGTGCAGATTCACAGAACACAAAATCTCAGTACTGTACTCAGTCTTGCAATTCAATTGAATTGCAAGAACTGAATTTGAATTATGAGAACTGAATTTGAATTGCGAGAACTGAATTTGAATTGTGAGAACTGAATACAGTTTCAGAGCAAATGAATTAAATTTCATAATATTACATTCAGTTTCAAGTTTATTGGAATTCAGTTTCAAACTAATAAATTCAATTTCAAATGATGCTATTCAGATTCAGTTTTTCAATGCAATTATTCAAGTTAAACAATACAAATTCAAATGATGTGATTCAAATTCAGTTTTTTAATACAATTATTCAAGTTGAGCAATTCAAATTCAAATATAAATAATTCTATTTCAGTTTCTAGTGACATATTTCTGTCCATAGTTAGCTAGTTAGCCTAGCTGACCTTCCAAGTTCAAACTAGCCATACTAGCCTATAGCTATCTAGGTAAGCTAGTTAGCTAGCTGCTGACCTTCCAACATCATGAATGCCATAGTCATGAATGAATAAAAAAAGAAGCCATTTCCATTTAATATATATATATTTTTTTTAACTTATATTTTGAGTTCCTTTTTTCCATTCAAGTTTAGCCTACCTGTTAGCAAAAAAACAAAAAACGGTGGCTCCACCCATTGAGGTTTAACTCAACCAATGAGATTATTTCTGCCTCCAGAGCAGCTCTGTTGGTGTAAACTTCACCGCATCATCCTCTTTGTTTGTATACTGTTTTGTATATTGGTCTGTACTTTCTGATGTAATTTTATGGCATTAATAAAAAAACAAACAAACAAACAAACATAAAAGTCATGCTCAAAACAGCTTCAAACCAATAAAATTGCGCTAGGACCATGCAAGGGTTGGACCAATTAATAACTGACTAGTCCAGTGGTTCTCAACGTGGGGTCCAGGGACCACTAGGGGTCCTTGAGGGTGTTCCAGGGGGTCCCCAGGAAGTTGATGAATTGTTAAACTTGTAAACCAATTGTAATTTGACCTGATGAAGATCCATCATGGATCGAAACGTTGTCATGAAATAAAGAGTTAAAGATTACTTTGGTGTGCGGGTTCTACTTCTCAACAGAATTGTTAAACTTCAGCATTATTTCATTTATAAGAAGTTAACACAATTAGAGAATGTAGAAGAATGACTGTTTTGATCATAGTTTCACTGTTATCTCTCTACCTACGATACAGATAGTCATGGAGTTCTGGACAAAATCATATCTAACAATAAAAATATTGACAGATTTGGGTCCGAGAGACAACATCTCATCAAATGGGGGTCTGTGGCCCTAATGTGGACTAAATTAGGGGTCCTTGATATGAAAAAGGTTGAGAATCACTGGACTAGTTTAGCTACCTTAAACAGCTAACTAAAGTTATGTTACTTAGCTGCTAAAAAGTTTAAGAATAACAGGATGGAGGATACAATTCAACAGTGCAAGTGTGTGTCCACTTTACCTATAGCTAACATTATACTGTAGTCATAAGAGACCATACCGATATTTGCTTCCTCTTCTTACTTGTCTCTCTTCTCTTTCAGCACAACAGGGTTCCTACACATTTTCAATTAAAAAATTCCATACTTTTTCCAGACCTTGATTTGTTTGGAAGATTTTGTCTGGTGTTCAATATGATTTACGCAGATAGACATCTTGCCCCTGCTAACTAGGTCATACCACTGTATAGATGAAGATTGTTCTTCACAGTGACAAATATCACAATATGTGAGATGATTGGCAGGGTTCCTACACGGTTTCCATTTTAAAATTCCCTATTTTTCCCAGACCCTATGTTCTTGACTGGATTTGATTTTGGTGGGTATTTGATATAATGCATGCTGACAGCGGCTAGGTAATAAGAGCGTCCCTCTATCTGAACATTATTCTTCACATCAACAAAAACTGGCTCTACAACAACATAAAAGCTAGAATTATGTGTGTATCGGACCTGAACCGCAACATTTTCCATACTTTTCCAGACATTTTTTTTTAAATTCCCAAACTATTCAAGACCTGGAAATGATCAAATTCATTTTTAATACTTTTCCAGACTTTCCAGACCTGCGTAGGAACCCTGGCACAAAAGCCACCGCCAGACCTGAGGCTGAGTTGACATTTTGTCTGCTCGCACGGCAACAGCATGCCGGTGAGGGAGCACAGACTTAACGTCAACGAGATCTCCAAAAAACGGGGGGGAGGGGCGGGTTACTTATCTGGAGCCTCACTGTGAACACAGATGACTGTGCAGATCTGGGCAGGACAATGACGGCAGGGTGGATTACACATTCAGCAGCCAGGCGTTTCTCCAGCCATGTTCTCTCTCTCTCACATTGCCTCTCATATGCTTTAGCTGAGCAGACTCATCTGGGAGTGGAGGGGATTGGAAACTGGAAGCTCTCTGCAGCCAAGCTTCTTATCAAAGTCTCCTCAGTGCCTAGCAGAGCTTGGATGCCATCACAAAACTAAACTGTTTAGTTGTGTCTTGTGTCTGGGATGTTTGACATCTGAAGAGGCTTATAACGTAATTACTGCCACAATGTAATAAACTAGCCCTAATAAAGCCTATAACGTAATAAAAAGCCAATAATATAAAAAAATCTTGAAATTATAACATAATAGCATTTTTGTCAATTATATTTTTGGTTATTACACTGCTGACTCGATAACCATTTTTTGGCTGAATAACCAACTACATAACTACATACAGTTTTACTAATGTGATAAGTTATGTTTATTTGCAAAAATGCTATCACTGTCAGCAACTTTATAACCCCATAATTTCTAATTTATATTTTAAACTGTGGAATACTGATTCTGGTAATAATTTTGTGCAATAATTCAACTGTGCAATAATTAAGTATTTACACTGTTGTATATATTGTAGTATGATGCACATATTTGTACATATTTCTTATTTCTCTTATTTCTATATTATTATTGTTATATATTTTAGTATAATGCACATATTTTACATATTCCTTATTTTCTTATTTCTATTTTTCTTATAATTTCTCTATGCTTATATATATTTATCTTCTAGAATGTGAGCAACTGCAACGTAACCCAATTCGGGGATCAATAAAGTATTTCTAATTCTGATTCTGATTCTGATTACGTTATATTATTGGTATTTACTCCATTAGAATGTGTTAACTTCAGCATGTGTCTAAATTGGGATGACATTCATTTGTGTTAGTTTTCAACACAAGATATATTATTCATAACATTTTGTGTTATTAATAATTGAAACTGACATCATCCTTTTTTAGAGTATACCACTACTATCAACCATTATATCAAAATGTAGAAAAAAAAAAATCCAGAAACACAATCACAATCAAAATGCCTTCTCATCTCACCTCGTTATGGTTCCCATTTTTTGCAAAGAGATTACTGTTATCCTGTTAGATGTAATCTGTCACTCCACTGTGTATAACAGATTCCATTTGTTTTTTTTTTACTCAGGTGTGATTGCTCTTGGCTTTTGTTTAAAGACAAACCTGTCTATCACTGCAGCACTATGAAGTCCAGCGGAAGGAAACAGATAAGATTCCTCTGTGTGTGATGAAAGGGTTTCTGATCTTATCCTCCTCCTGCGTCCCAGACTGTCTCCAGCTTATCACATGGGTAACATGCACCCCAGATGACTCTCATTATTGGTCAAATCCAAACGCTTATCTCTAATGGCCCTCTTCTTGGTGGGTTTTTGGTCTGTTCTTTTTTTACCTTTGACTCACCAAAATGGATTCTTGTTCTCTGAAAAAGAGCACTCCATCTGATTTAGCATGACTGATCTGTTCCTATGTGGCTGTTCTGCTCTATACTTCTAACCAAGAGGGGAAACAGGAGAGGATGACACAACAGATGCACAGTGATCATTTCTTCATGCCAAGTGGGGAAAACATGTCAAACAACAAGTCTCTTTTCCCAGTTCTGGCTGCAGCTGACAGTGTGGTCTACTGCATTTTCCTGCTTGCTGCCAACCTGGTTTCCTGACAACACAGTCTCACGAAAATTCACGAAATGAGTCCTAACTGAAATGCAGATCACGTTCCTCCACTACAAAAGGATTATGTTAGGCTTAGGTTTAGGCAACTAAAACTTTGGGTAAAGGAATAGTTCACCCAATAATGAAAATTCAGTCATTATCTACTCACCCCCATGCCAGTAGAAAATTCTCCAAAACAACTGAAGTTGCTGGAGACCTGTCTCAGAGTTAAAAAAAAAAAAAAAAACAATAACGGAAAATAACCATAAAATGGCTCCATGCAGCTCTTCCAGGATAGTCTGTCTTTTCAAGTCACTTTGAGATCTGTTGGCTTCAAGAGACCTGGATTATCCTGGAAGAGCTGCATGGAGCCATTTTATGGTTATTTTCCGTTATTTATTTTTTTTTTAACTCTGAAGACAGGTCTCCAGCAACTTCAGCTGTTTTGGAGAACGTTGCCATGTACTTCTTCTGGGGATCTCTGGGACTGTTGTATGGACTAACAAACTTTACCCGATTTTCTACTGGCATGGGGGTAAGTGGATGATGACTGAATTCAAATTTTTGGGTGAATTATTCCTTTACGGTTAGGCAAGTAAAACAACTTGGTTAAAGGGGATACAGACAACTTTTCAACTTTCCCCCGTTGTCCCCCCCTAGCGTTTCCAAGTGGTATTGTTGTTTGTGCCGCTGTCGCAAAGACAACCGGATCGCTTTCCCTTAGAGCCTAGCTCCGTGCAATAGAACAAACCATCTGTCTGCTTATCAACTCCTTGATCATAACACAATATAGTAACTTTCATCACTGCTCATTTTAGAAAGGCCACTGCAAGAAAACGTGTTCTTTGTTTAGATTATTAAACGGACAATGGATCATTTGTTTGTTTCTGGCTGCTAGCGTTAGCATTGCATAGTGAAAGCGAGGCTTATAGGGAACCAATCTAAACGCCGATGGTGTCCTTATTCTATGGCCATTACACTGTGCAATCAACATTTACTTCATAATGATAAGTTAAAGCAAAAAAGTTGTCTATAGGGTCTTTAAAGGATAAGGCTGGTGTTTTTTAATGCATTGCTTACCGTCAACAAATCCTATGAAAATAACAAAATCAGCAATGAATTTGTTTTGCTAACAAGTCTCGTCCATGTAGCCGATGCCCAGTAAAGCCATGTCCCAGCAGGCGTAGGACTCTATTGTATTAAAAAGAACTATTAAAAACACATCAAAGAGCCATGGTGCTGCTCTGGGCAGCATATTTCATCATTGCAATGCACCGAGCCGGCCGACTTTTTCCTCAAACAACTTAAAAAGCCGACCGTAAACAAGTTTTCCATCTCAGGAAAGTAGTTCCGTAGCACCGAAAATAGTCCCTGGCGTAATGAAGAATTTGTTCCCATTTGAATTTGATTTGGTAATAACTACAACAGCCTGACTTTTCATGGTAACAGTTAGCAATATTTAAAATGTAAACTATGTCTTTGTAAGTTGTATCTAAAGGTTTTTAGCTTACAATTGGAGCCAATGACTTCTGGGTTGACGGCTAAAAACGGTACATGGGAAGTCAGAAAGTAACAGGAGTAGAGCAAACGCATTGTTGATTTTGTTTTTTTCATAGGATTTGTTGATGGTAAGAAATGCATTAAAAAACACCAGCATTATCCTTTAAGGTTAGTGTAAGGTTTTGGTCAAACTTGAAAACTTCACTCACTGTAGAAAACGTCATGTCATGAGTTGGGAATTGAACCCAGGTCATCGGAGTTGAAGGAAAATGTAGCGGAATAACTCCAAGGAGATAGCTGGAAGGGCAAAGGATCAGTTGAATGCCAGGCAGATCTCGCCAGACTAATATAGTATTCTAGAGAAGAGGTTCCTGGGTTTTACAGGAGCTTGAGGATATCTTCTCTGATCCACATACTTATGGGGGTGGATTGTATTGTGCTTTGTAACGGGCTTAAGAACCACAGGGAAGGTCAATGACCAGCTTGAAATCCGAACCGTGTTCCTTTGGATGGTGGCCTGAATATTAAGTAGCTTTGAAAACATTTTTATTTTCAGTAGGAACAGTTCTTTGCGCTCAACACCACAAACAGTTCAGGTGTTAGATTATAGCATAATAAGATATACATACTGAGCTACCAGGCCTAATGTGGATACTCAAATATATATTCGGCTATGGCACTTAAAAGTAATCTGTCTTCTTTCCTTAAACTTCGCACATTGGCTCCAAATGACAGAGAGAGGTAACTGAACTACAATACCCAGAAATCCTGTAAGGCGACGTCATAAACTGCCACAGGTCTGTGCTGCTTTATACCAAAGGATACCAAAGGGACGAGAGTCGCAAAAGATCGAACCTTGGTGAGTCCGGTTTTCTCTGGTGGAGTGTTCGCTCACGACTGTTTAGGACAGTGGTTTTCAACCTTTTTCATATCAAGGACCCCTAATCTAGTCCACATTAGGGCCCCAGACCTCCATTTGATGAGGTTTTGTCTCTTGGACCCAAATCTGAGAATATTTTTATTGCTAGATATGATTTTGTCCAGAATTCCATGACTATCTGTATTGTAGGTAGAGAGATAACAGTGAAACTATGATCAAAACAGTCATTCTTCTACATTCTCTAATTGTGTTTACTTCTTGTAAATGAAATAATGCTGAAGATTAACAATTCATCAATTTGCTGGGGACCTCCTGGAACCTGCTCAAGGACCCCTGGTGGTCCCCGGACCCCACGTTGAGAACCACTGGTTTAGGAGACACTTTTGGATTTCACTCTTATGGTTGGATTCGTCCAGATTTCCCACCAGTGACCATACACCAGAATTTACTTTGAGCAAACTGAGTGAATCCAAGTGGGGATGGGATATTTTTTACATAAAAATCTTGCCTACTGCAAACTTCAATTCCCATTCTAACATACTATACGTCCTGCTCCAGTTCCTCTAGGAACACTGACCAATGTGCAGGTCAAGTAGAGGAACAGCATTCTAGTTTCACTGACTCTAGTGAAAAATCTAGCCCTAGGATCTGCTTCACTGGCCTCAGTGTAGCTCCCACACAACCATAGGTGATCCATCCGATGGACTGGAATAATACCCACATCTACATAATATCAGTTCAATAAAGTGTTCAATGTTGTTGCAAACCAGAACAAAGGAAAGGGAGGTAGGTTATATAGGTTGTTTCTGGTGGAAATTGATGGGTGTGGAGTCAGGTGAGAATGGGAAGTTGCAAGCAATGAAAGTGAGTAGAAGGTCACTGAGTATTACTAAAGTTTTAAGGAAAGTGGGTTCACTCGGGTGCCATCTTGGTAACGCCCCCTGGGCAGTAAGTTTGTGTCTAACAAGACAATACTGCTATCTCTTTGAATGGGGGGTCGTCTATATCGAAAGTTCTGACATACATACAATCATTTGCATTACCTATTTAGGAAAACTGATGAATTCTTAACAACATGGAGTGTTAAGATTTGTTTCAAAGGACACTGTTGTCACAGAAAATCATCTTTTTTTTCACTTACTGATGCTTTTTTTTTTTTTTTTTCTATTTATAATTTTTCTTTTTCTTTGCATTTTCATAAACAATAAAGACACAGCACATGAAACAAACCACAACAGCGACAACAACTACAGGATCCACAACAATAACAACACCAACAACAACAACAATAACAATGACAACAACAATGACCTACAGGAGGGGGGAGTGCTCTTATTCAATTGGGGTGCACACATGGCCCATGACAGCACCCGTGGGGATGATTCTAGATAGATAGATAGGTAAACAGACGGACAGATGGCTAGACTGGATAGATGCTGTAGGCAGGAAGAACTTAGGTTGGTAGAAACATGTAGAATGGTCTGGCATAGTGTGAGCACTGACCACTGATTATACGGGGAAGAAGTATCTGTGTGCTTGTAGGTCTAGGAAGGATCTTATAGTATCCCAGAGCTCGCTTGCATCCTGGTCTAGGTCCCTGAGGATGGAGATGGCCTTTTCCATGCTTGAAAAATGGAGGAAATCCTCCAGCCACCTGTGTCTAGAGAAGCAGGAGGGTTTCCTCACCTTCCAGTTCATTAAGATCAAGCGTTTTGTCACAAGACACGCAAGGGCAATCACACTTTGTTGCTTATCGCTTCGAATGTTCTCAATGCGGGCCCCCAGCAGGCATGTCCTGGGCTAACCACTTACTGATGCTTGCACGCAGCTCCATCCACTGCTTCACTAAACAGTGACATTATAACATTCAAGACAAATCTGGTTTACAGCAGTCCCATACCTACATTTGTTATTGTATCACCTGTCAACAGTCATGTCATGCATGCAGTCCACAGTAGGGAGCTGACAGTTATATATCTGGGAATATCATGTTATTCAGTTATAACTGAATAACATAATTATTCAAGTGTATGAATAAAACGGTTGCTGGCAGATTTTCTTTATGATATGCACACAAAAGTGTGTCGATTGGCCAGTTTCGCTGACAACACGTCTTCCATCTTTAGCGTTACGGATTCTCCCATTCAAAACTGATATAGAAGAGTGCACTGTCTCTATATATAATACTGTCTCTGGTATTACTGTATTTTACACTGGTGCACAATAGGGGCGCTCATACCTAGAGAACAATATGTTCTTACAACAAGCCTGATGTGACATATACTGTCACATACTTCTCCACAGAGAGCTATTAAATCCACTTCATACTGGTCTTCCCGTCCCATCCTACACATGAATAACCCTCCAGTCTCTATCAGCTTCCCTGTGGCAGCTGAGTCATTTCAGGGGCAGAAAACTGTTCCCTTGCTCCTTCTGCATTCGTTTCAGGTGTCAGACTTGTGAAATTTGCAGAGAGGGAAAGAGAGAGAATTTTTATTTTAGCAGCATTGGATGTTAAGCTGATGGGATGAGGTCTCCTCTAATGCTATGAGAGGGTTGAGTTCTGGCTACTATTAAATCACTGCTGGGCCGTAAATAAGCTCTCCATCCAGGAGCGATTGGCGGGATAACGAACAAACCCACAGGACCGTCACTGCTTCAGCATTAGCACAAGCAGGTATGTACTCCATTTCACCCCGTGGTCTGCAGCGAATATTATTTCATCAGGCAAATGTATTAGAAAGGTAATATATTCCCCATGATTTAAATTCGACAGGGAGCTTTCACACAATCCCCAAATATCAATTGTTGGGTTACATTTCTTGGTGTGGGGGGTCCAGCTGACACACACAATGAATACTGTGGACCTACATTTCTTCCAGGCCATGAGATTTATGGCAGCAATAATACAAGGTCTCATTAAGGCGTCATGAACCCTTAGTAGCAGGAGGACATCGTCTGAATCTCTAACACCCTGCCTTTCAGGACAATAGGCCCCCTTCACTGAGTCATTCCTATGTTCCCAGGGTCCTATGTTTCCAGGGTCCTATGTTCCCCATATTTATATGGCACATAATGGGAACATGACAAAGGGCCCTATGTTCCCAGGGTCCTATGTTCCCCAGTTCTAGGGTTAGGGTTAGGGTTAGGTTGGTTGTTTGTAGATGTTTACCCAGAGCTCTGACCACAACTGGTTAGGGTTAGGGTTAGAGACCTTCAAAATCAAATAAAATGATAACCATTAGTTTTGTTGTGTTTATATAGCTGTTTTGCCTTGTTCCAATAAAAAACTGGATAATATTCATGAAATATTTTAACTTGAAACGGGTCAAATTTGACCTGAACACAATAGGAGGGTTAATGTGTGTTAACAGAATATTGAACTGGGGAACATAGGACCCTGGGAACTTAGGACCCTGGGAACATAGGACCTTCGGAACATAGGACCTTGGGCATAGGACCCTGGGAACATAGGACCTTGGGAACTTAGGACCCTGAGAACATAGGACCCTGGGAACATAGGACCTTGGGAACTTAGGACCCTGAGAACATAGGACCCTGGGAACATGGATACGCTCCCCTTTTCACAAACCTGCTGAACTTCCGCAGGGTATAGCTCGGTTCTCACCATTGCCAGCAATGTTAAAAAGCCAACTTTCTGTCGCCCATAACTCCTGTTACTCACTTATTTTGTGTTTCAAGTGTTTCAACATAACACAATACAGGTGTTGTCACTGACATATCTTTCTGTTTCTGTTGTCAGACGACTGCGCAAGTAACTGTGATCAGCTAACTAGCTAACCAATAGTTGCGCAGTCATCTGACAACAGAAACAGAAAGATGTCAGCGATAACACCCGCATTGTGTTATACACAGCCGTGGAAGAAGTACGCAGATCTTGTACTTAAGTAAAAGTAACAATACCACAGTGTAGAAATACTCTGTTACAAGTAAAAGTCCTGCATTCAAATTTTTACTTAAGTAAAAGTACAAAAGTATTAGCATCAAAATGTACTTAAAGTACCAAAAGTAAAAGTACTCATTATGCAGAATGGCCCATTTCAGAATAATGTATATTATATTATTGAATTATAATTATTGATGCATTAATGTGTACATCACTTTAATGTTGCAGCTGGTAAAAGTGAAACTGATTTTAATGACTTTACTGCTGGGTAGTTTGTAAGTTTTATCTTAATCTATAATAATACATCATAATTTATTTGTTGATTATATTTCATATTATTAATCTGAATATGCAAAGTAACTAGTAACTTAAGTTATCAAATAAATGTAGTGGAGTAAAAAGTACAATATTTGCCTCTGAAATGTAGTGGAGTAGAAGTATAAAGTAGCAGAAAATGGAAATACTCAAGTAAAGTACAAGTACCCCAAAATTGTACTTAAGTACAGTACTTGAGTACATGTACTTATGTAATTATGTTGAAACACTTAGTGATCACAGACAGTTCTAGGTGATAGAAAGTTTGCTTTTTAAAATTGCTGGCAATGGTGAGATACGGCAGCCATGTTTGTGAAAAAGGTCTATGGTGTTTCTGAATGAAATGCCCTACTAGGGGGAAGGTTACTAGACAGACTACCAGACTGTTCGATTCAAGGGTGGTTCAGACTAAACGACTGGTTTTGAATAAATGCTTGCCTTGCCGTCAGGAAGCTGTGCACACCAGGTGAGGGGGCAAAGACAAAGACAAGGGATCACACACTGTCATTCAAAAATATTTTCCCATTTGTCCAGAATAGTTCACCATACATACAATTACAAAATAGGTGCTGTATCAGTAGCCATAGAATTCCATTGTATTAAAAAAAAACTATTAAAAACATGTCAAAGACGCTCTGGGCAGCATATTTCATCATTGGGATGCACCAGGCCAGCCTAATTTTTCCCGTAAACACGTTTGCGATCTCAGGAAAGTTCCGTAGCACCGAAAATAGTCCCTGGCGTAATGAAGAATTTGTTCACATTTGAATTTGATTTGGTAATAACTACAACAGCCTGACCTTTCATGGTAACAGTTAGCGATTTTTAAAATTGTCTTTGTGAGCTGTATTTCAAGGGTTTTAGCTTACAGTTGGAGCCAATGACTTCCATGTTGACGGCTAAAAATGGAACGTGGGAAGTCAGGAAGTAACGGGAGTAGAGCAAACGCATTGTTGATTTTGTTACTTTCATAGGATTTGTTCCTTTAATCCTTTAAAGCTGGGGTAGGCAACTCTGGAGAAATGAGCAAGAATTTGAAAGTAGCCTATACAACAAAAAAAATTGGCTGATTACAGGGTCTGGGACAGTCACAGAGACCAGATTTGTTCTCAGAGCATTTTGATTTATTGATAGCTGTCAGGAATGTAAAGAGAATTGCGCCAAATATTACCAAAATAGCTCTAAAAAAATGTGCGTTGCCAGGATCGCTGTCAGATTTGTCTTGTCAAACGCGTTGGAAAAAAATCTTGACAGGCTCCGACTGGTCTGGGGCCGTTGGGAGGGCCCAGACCTCCCATCTGACTGACCATTAGGATGATCCAGTAGGGTTTACAATAAAAACCTTGTAGTGGGTCTTAGCCTTCAGCAGCATCAGGAGGACCAATGCGCTGGTGTGGCGTAGATCTCAATCAGATTTGGTGCTGCTGTTCCACACCCAAAGGAGAAAGAAGTAAGCGGAAGTGGGACAGTCACAGACCTAATCCTCTGTAATGAGGAGGAACTAATTTATTCACTTTGAAAGGTTCTCACAATAGACTTCCCTGTGATATCGGGGTGAACATTAAGGGTGACTAATTAATTAGTCTGCCACATTAATGGCTCATTTACTGGTTAGGGAGGAGAAAATCGTTACAAAAATGCACTTCAATTGCAGATTATTCCCCAAAAATATATCTATAGGCTGATATAGCTAAGGCTTTGAGTGTGCATATTTGTGTTTTTTGCTTGAGGCCAATATAGCAATTTATCTATTCAGTAATATTTCAAAACTGAAGGGCCCGGTCCCCCAAGCTTAGTACCATGCTCCATACATGCATACAGCAAGACTCAAGTGTCACTACTACAGTATATATAAAATAGTACTACATACAGTTTGTCGCCAGCAGACCACTGTGAGGATACCACAACAGATACAGGCTGCTTTATTGTGCATTTAGTGCATCATGATAAAGGGTTATATTTGAAAAGGCAATATAATCTATATCAATACAGATGAAATCAGTCAGGGATTGCCATTGCCATTTTTATCACTTTAATTTGGTAACTTTCAACAATAAATATTTAAATTAACAAACACCAGGTAACAATAAATTATAATAAACTATAATGTTGTCTAATAACAATAAACTATAAACAGTTAAAAGGTGGAGTAAAGGGGTGGGCATGTAGAGAGAGGCACTGAGGCCAGAGTCCTTTACCTCCCTTCAGGACGGGGGGAGGTGGAGAGAGAGGCCAGGTCAGTAATTTTTGCACATTTTGATGCCTCAGCTTCACGGGCCTTTATTTTTTTATCCCTCAATTTTTCTGTGCCACCTTTTCGTTTTTTGGAAGGACTCCTTTCCATTTTGTTAAAATTTTTCTCCAAAATACTGCTGTCTGATTGCGCTGATCGGCTCATCTGACGCGGTGGTCTGATATTGAACTATGGACATAGAATGGATGGGCATACACTTCTGTCTTAAACTCCAGTGACCCAGGTTCAATTCCAATAAGTGAAAGTGTTTCTTATTTAATTAACCATGACCAAAACCTTACCTCAACCTTTACCAGAGTTTTAGTTGCTGAAACCTAACTCTAACCTGAACCAAAGTTGTTTACTTGCCTTAACTTAAGTGTTAGCCAAACTTTTCACGTGACAAACAAAATGGTGGGAGCGTATCTATGTTCCCAGGGTCCTATGTTCCCAGGGTCCTAAGTTCCCAAGGTCCTATGTTCCCAGGGTCCTAAGTTCCCAGGGTCCTATGTTCCCAGGGTCCTAAGTTCCCAAGGTCCTATGTTCTCAGGGTCCTACGTTCCCAGGGTCCTATGTTCCCAGGGTCCTAAGTTCCCAAGGTCCTATGTTCTCAGGGTCCTACGTTCCCAGGGTCCTATGTTCCCCAGTTCAATATTCTGTTAACACACATTAACCCTCCTATTGTGTTCGGGTCAAATTTGACCCATTTCAAGTTAAAATATTTCATAAATATTATCCATTTTTTTTATTGGAACAAGGCAAAACAGTTATATAAACACAACAAAACCAATGGTTATCGTTTTTTTTTTATTTTTAAGGTCTCTAACCCTAACCCTAACCAGTTGTGGTCAGAGCTCTGGGTAAACATCTACAAACAACCAACCAAACCCTAACCCTAGAACTGGGAGCATAGGACCCTGGGAACATAAGACCCTGGGAACATAGGACCCTTTGTCATGTTCCCATTATGTGCCATATAAATCTGGGGAACATAGGACCCTGGGAACATAGGACCCTGGGAACATAGGAATGACTCCAAAATGGGATGCGCAATTCATGCTATTGTCACATAATCCAATGTGTGATGGAGGAACATAATGTTCATACAATCTTCATCCACAAAACATAATCTGCGTTTCACAGTTCGTGCTCATTTCATGAAATTTTATGAGACGGGGTTGGAACTGAATGACCTGTTTCTGTCACCCAACGCTGCAATGATTCACTTCTATTGAAATGAAAGAGCAATTTTTGTTCTCAAGTTGCGCCTTTGATCTATCCCTAGGATTTGATGATGTGAAGTCTGGGCTCCAGGTTATTTTTGGAGATTGAGGAGGAGGACTGGGGTTCATATTGGCTGTGAACGCTCTTCTATGGTTCAGAATTATTGTCAGAAAGGTTCAAATGGTTCCTTCATCACCCACCAGCTGCCTTTTGTTTTCAGTATCATCTTACTTTTTCTCTATCCAAACCTCCAACTCTCTCTGATTACCTTTTTGTTTTCTCTCTAGCTCTGTTTGAAACTAGTAGTAGTAGTAGTAGTAATTTATTTCGGCCCTTTTTGACAATTTTCCAAAATGTATAGAAATAAATAAATAACTAACAATAAGGCATTAAATGAAATGGAAAACAAAAAATGAGAATGATTGACCGAAAAGGTGTAGGCTGAAGTTTTAGCTTATTATGCCTACCCTCTTTACATGACATTCTAAGACAAAACAAAACATAAACAAAAACAAAAACATAAACAAACAAAAACAAAAAGTTCCAAACATTTCATACACAATAATGATCATACCTCAGTTTTATATTTATTTAGCACCTTATTTTTAAACATTTTTTTAAATTTGCAAATTGAACTACACAACTCTTCCCTATTAGAGAAATACTGCACTATATAGTCTGTCCGCCATTTTGCACTAGTGTCCGAATTCTCAACGGTTCATTTGATTCACTATATAGTTCACTATAAAATACCCATAATGCACTGCAAATTGTAGTGAACAGACATGTACCCTCCAATTTCTCCTGTATTCCACAATGCAATGCTATCGTGCCTTACAGAAGAAGAAAATGAGTAGCTAGCTAGTCGGTAGCTTGTGAGCTAGCTAACGTTAGCCAAACGCGAAACAGAACAAAATGGCAAAGAAATCTTTCAGGTAGCTTGTCCTAACTACTGGTCTTTTACTAATTTTCCTAACCTTAAAACTTGCCTTTATGTCTCCTTACCTTCTTCATTCTGTGACTCATTTTTTGTATCAGTCCTCCAACTTTCTATTCTCACTGTCTATCCCCACAGTGTGATTTTAAATGTTTTACTTGGCAATTAAAGTAGCGGGAACCCTTTATCCTTGGAAGGCTTTGTTCCTGGGGTGTTTATTGGAAAAACTGAGATGCCTGATGATTTGTGGAGATGATTTATATAATGGCTAAAGACAGCTTTTAATGGATTTCAGCCCCTCGTGCCTGTATTTAATGACAAACCAATAAGGTAAAAGTCTGAAACTGATTTTAGAGCTCCTTGGATTCCTTTCATATAACGCTCCAATTGATTGAATGCCAACTGAACATTTGGCATAGATTTTTATGCTAAATAATAGCTACCTGAACTCCTTTCTCTAAACTGATCATAAAATGTGAGCTGTTTGTATCAGCTCTTAGACTGCCAATTGTTATGCTGTTGTATCATGCATTGTAGTGCATTAAAGTGATGTTGCTGTACCTTGGGTTTTGTAGCTTGCTGACCATGAAATAATTCTCGGTTGTCTGTTGCTCCGGTAGAGGCGATTGGAGAATTGTGTTTTTTCTCTCCATTCACTGCCATTGTATGGCGGAACGGGTGCTTTCAGTTTGAACAAGCGTAACACCGAAATCCGGACAGAGGAAACTTATGCCGATGGAATGAGGAAAATAGTAGGCTACATTTACCAATAATTGTAAATAGGCAAAAAAAATAGTGATACTTGTTTTTAGATATTGGCACAATCTGCTTCCTCAAAGTCCTGTCTCCCAAATTTTTTTTTTTTGCCGAAAGAACAGTTATTTCTCTGTGGGGAAAATGGAGAAAGTAGTGGTGCTAACGTAGTGGTGGTTGTTACTGGTCTGGTAGTTTTTCTGTTGAAAATGGAGAAAGTAACAAGGAAAAGATTTAGTGTTTGACAGTTGTACAGTATACTGACTGCTGATAGTGGCAGCTACTGGACCTAGTTCAAGATAAGATAAGAGAAGATAAGACAGCACCTTATTGATCCCCTTGGGGAAATTCAGGTGCCACAGCAGCAGCTGGCAGAACAGGGCCAAGGAAATCAAGTAGAGGTAATAAAATAGAAATAAAGGTAATGTACATAATATAAAACTATAGAGACAGTGCAAATAAATGCAAATAATAAATGCAGATTTGAATGTTTGTTTTGGAAATAAAGAATGCATTACGCGTTTTTATCATTAAGTCTTGTATAAGTCTCCTTAGTCCTACAGAGTGAATAAGCATGGACTGAAAAGAGTGTTAATACTACATTATGGAGAGATTGCGTCAGCTACTTGGATAGCCACATGAAAGCTGGAAAGGGTGACATCGGTCAAGGGGAAGTAAACTCCCTTCCTTATTCACAAATAACCCAATTATCAACAATGACTCAGTGCCTCTTTATCCATGTTTAGAAGGTTAACTAGAAATCAATGTAGATTGAGTGTTGCCTTTTCAACATTGAGAAAGCCATCGGCAATCACATTGATTCAATCTTGCTTTTTCAGCCATGACCAAAACTGATGATTCTGATCAAATTTCAACATTGAATCATTGAGGAGGCTGTGCTATCTAACTTAAAATCATTTCTACAAAGATTTATTCATTCATTCTACTCACTTATTCCTTTTCAGGGTAGTGGGGAGGCTGGAGTCTATCCCAGCATGCATTGAGACAGCCAGGACAGGTCTCCATTCTACCACAGGGCTAACACAGATAGACAGAAAACCATGTTCATACCTGTAGGGCAATTTAGAATCTCCCATCCAGCTGACTGTGGGAGGAAACCCAGGAGGACACAGAGAGAACATGCAAATGTTATTTAACCTTAACACAAAACAATGTCTTGAATGTTGAATTTAGTAATATGAGACAGGGCAGCACAGCTTAAAGCTACAATATGCAACTTTTTTTTTTTTTTTTTAACATCAAAATAACAATAAAATAAATATTATATATTATACACTGAATGTGCAAAATATTATTACATCTTTCTGATACTGGGTTGCAGCCCCTTTTGCACAATCCACATCTCAGTTGCCTCAAAGCTTAAAAATCCTTCTCTAACTCTTCTGCTTCTCTTTATCTAGCCTACATCTTATTTGCGATTGGTATAATAACGGATCTCAATAATTTTTATTATGGCTTTGGGCTATGGGTTATGGCTTTTATTTTGATTTACCATACTTCTTCAACAGTGTAAGTGTCCCAAATATTTTGTACATTCAGTGTACATTATCAGTCTCTGTCTGTTTGTGACCCTGTGTGTTCATGCCTAAATCCCCCATTTGCCTTTTAGTGACACATTATAGTCATTTGATAGGAAGTTGAGTATCAACATTGGACTATCCAAATGAAGTATGACTGAATGGATTGGTAGTTTCCAGTAACTGCACTATACAGTATTCCAAACTACCACCCAAGAAGGCTGACTGTGTGTTTGGACTGGGTGCCTGTATAATGTTAAGAATGAATATATTTAACAGGCATTAGGAGAGACTGGTAGCATCACCTCCAAGTCAGCTGTAACATACAAGTACCTGGACGGCCCATCTATGTCTATGGGAAGTTACATATTTCATTAATCCATTTTCAACATGTCAGTGTTCTGTTACATCATGTGCAATATGATATGACTTTTAAATACCTAGAAACATAAGGCCTAATTCGGAGCTTTCACTGTACAGCACTGTTCTTTACGCTCCACCCAGCTTTGCTGATTTCAACACTGGAGTTACAGCTGCTGCATGGGTTTTGAATAATGTAAACCGAGGCATGTCCACCACATTATCATTATCATGCATGGAAGAAGCCATGTTTCCTTGATCATAACACAGAGCAGGAGGGATTTTTATTCACAAACACAAAGTCAGTTTAGTCCGTTTATTTGCCTCCGTTATGTAGAAGGGAAGATTTTGTATAGTGTTGTGGCGTCAAAGGCTGTCAAGTTACTTAGAAAGAAATAGGCTAATTGACGTAACAGTGTAAAAATCTGCAATACCAGCTTTTTCCAGGTGTTAAGACAACACAAGCACCAAATTCAGTCAGCCAAACAGGAGAAAAGAGATCTCCATGTGGTATTTTTGGGCCCTGCTAATGCCTTTGGCTGCGTGCCACATAACCTGCAGTGGGAGGCTTTTTTTTTCAGTGTTCTAACCATCATTAAAAATCTGGTCAGGGCATATGTCAGGATATTCAGATGTGTTTCACAACATCGGAGGTTATTACAGCATGGTAACATCTGGAGATAGAATTTCTCCCCCAGCTTTCACTGTGACTATGGCAATCAAGGTAATCATTAGGAGAGTGGGTCTCAATTCCGGCCCTCAGGGCCCAGAGTACTGCTGTTTTCTATCCTACCAGTAGTTAATTGCGTTTACCTGGTGTCCCAGGTGTAAATAATTTGATGGCTAGAATGAAACCGAGCAGGACTATGGTTCCCGGGGACCAGGGTTAAGAACGACTGCATTAGGGTATGATAGTAGGTGATAAATGGGGAAAGACTGCAGGGGAGGCTGTGCTTCCCACCCATCAGGGTATATATGGACAATAAGACTAGTATGACTACTATAGCACCTTGTACCAAAAGGTTGCTGAACAAATTAAATGATACCCTAAATTGGGCTAGGATGAAAGTTAAGTCTAGAAGCATCTGCATTTTTAAGGGAAAACTGACAAACTGTCAAAAGCTCAGGAAGGTGGTATGATGCAACTCTAAATGACTAAGGGCAGATTGAGGAGATAAGGCAGAGGGTAGCTAGAGGCATTTAGAACATGGAAACGTCAAGACTACCAGGCAAGTTAAAGGAATAGTTCGCCCAAAAATGAAAATTCTGTCATCATCTACTCACCCTCATGCCAGGTGAAACACAGTTGAAGTTTGTCCATATAACACACAGGGAGGCTGCCAGCACAACTCCATAGCAGCCTTCTCCAAAACAACTGAAGTCAGTGGGGACCAGTTCTTCAGAGTTCCAAAAAGACCTACAGTATCAGATGGTGAGTAGATGATGACAGAGGGTGAGTAGATGATGACAGAATTTTCATTTTTGGGTGAACTATTCCTTTAAAGCTGTGGCGCCTCCAATTTGGTCAATGTTGCCTCGACTAATGTGGCCCTGACAGTATACAAGGTACCTAGATCAAAGTTAGACAAGTTATTGAGACTAATTAGCTTGTACATTGAGAAATGGGTTGGAGTCCCATGGTTTCTTAGCAGTGTAGCTTTGTAAGGGAAAGGGATCTTAGAACTGCCTACATCTAGCCTGACATAGGAGTTAATAAGTAAATGTGCTAAAGATTGGATATGACAATTACAGAGTCTAAAGACTTAAGAGTTATGAGTGTGATGCCTATGGTATCAGCGGGGCTAGGGTTGTCTATCAGGCAAAAAGGGATCAGTGGATAGATGTATAGATGCAAACCAAATTGGATTGATTATAGGACCATCATGCAACCAATGATGTGCTACCATCTTCCCAAAATCTTAGTCAATGGGTAGGTGAGGATCCTCAAGTCTGTTCCAAGGACGATGCACCTAGTCACATAACCAAGTGATTAGCAACAACAGTTGAGACAGACCAGACATGCTGATGCTCCCCCATGGTAAAAGTTTTTTTTTTTACCATGAGAGGTCAATTGGTGGCCTGTAGTGCATTCTTTATTCTCTGATATATTGAAACTAAATTCTAAGGCCTGTTGAATGTGGCTGCCCATTTCAATTTAGTGAAGTGTATTACACTATCACTTACAACTTTCTGTAGGGAAAGGTTTTGTGGTAAGAATTCACATGACACAGATGGCTGTTGTACTTTTTGAATAAGACATCATCAATCAATATAGTTTAATATCAGAGTTTTTAGTTTTGGATAGTTCTATACAGAGATAATAACCATAATCAAGCTGAAAACATGATTTCCAAAATGAAATCAGACAAATGAGATCATATGTGGATTTATGTAGTCAATACTTTTTAACAAGGAAAGGGTAGGTACAAATGATTGTATAATCTATGCATATGTGTTTTATGAAATTAAGATAGGCTGACATGGCCATTTGTGTTTTTTGTACACTGGTCCTACAGGGCCAATTTAATTATGTGAAAATTATCCAACAAATATTGTCAATGAATATTCTTAAAATATGTATGCCATGTTTTCCTTTATTATTAAAATTAATCATCATTGATTCATTATTCAGCATTTCAGAGGAATGGAATAGCATCAGCAAGAACACACACTTAACCCTGCCTTCATTTTATAGTTCCCTGCCCTGCAGTGTCTCTCTCTCTCTCGTTACTCTCTCTCTCTCTGTGTCTCTCTCTCTCTCTTTCTCTCTCACCATCTCTCCCTGTACATACATTCTCACTCTCTCCCTCTGAATAATAGCCGCACACAGCTCTACAGAACACAGAAAAACATGATGGAGACTTAACTCGACATGGCTGACGATTTTGCATAACAAACTAGCACCCCCTCTCATCAAACATGCTGGAAACATGCAAACCATAACCATCTGCCTTGATAGCCTACGGATTGATTTGTTTTTCTGGTATATGGGCTTGCCAGCCAGCAGTTTTTACTTTTACTGGTTAGCTGTAGACCGTTCCTGAATGCATCCACCACCATCCATTGACCTCTTCAAAGAGGAACTTGATGAGTTTGATGTTGTGGGTGCACCATCAAAGGATGCAAGGGTCACATCGATAGGCTGTTTACAAGGGGGCGATGGCAACAATATTCGTAAAAAGGGCACCACGATGATGTGGTAACAGTGTGGTATATTTTATGGAACATTAATGCTTGTAAACATTTTTTCACCCAGAAAAGGAGCCAGCTGAATGTGTTGTAGTACACGGCTAAACAGCTGGCAGCTGGCACAATTTGAGAACTCTGTATATTGTTGGCAGGGTAGTGCTGGCAGAAACACTGGCAAATGGCAGTGTATTTGGGGAAAAAGTTGAGAATTCCACAGGTTATAGTGAGCGCTACTTTAAGGCCAGACTTAATGTGGAGTGGATAGTATATTTTATTGACCTTACAGTGACATGGGAGGATGCTGTAGATGAGGCATATGAAAGGAAAATGCTTTGGGCACCACTGCTGTATATGAAGCAGCAATTGAAGCCAGTCAGTGGATCTGGTTAAAGAAGAAGCACACTGGAGTACAAAGCTGCTATAGGTACCCTTGAGTGGTAGGCACCCTTTAGCAGACAGACCACAGAGAGTATGACTCTCTGTACACCTACACATGCTCACCAAAAGAGCGCATCCCCCCTCTCCTGTTCATTCTCTACACCAGTGGTTCTCAAACTTTTTCTGTCATGCCCCCTTTTGGAGGAAGAATTCTTTCTGTAATTCCTGTTGTGCAAATAAAAAAAGCAACTTCCACTTCAACTTTATCAAAACACTTTTTGTGACATTTGTCACTAGATTGCTCCATAAGTCTGTGTGCTTTTTCAAAAACAGAGAAAAATCAAGATAGATAGGCTTTGTCATATTTTCTTGACTTGGTTTTTAGTTGATTACCGTCGCACTTTGTCTTTCTTGTCTCGGAAGCCTGTTTTTCTTTTCGTCCCTGTCAAATATCTCTCCATTCTGTATACCTACAGACTCTCTGTCTGAATGAACACCATTGCTAACGTGAAAGCACGGTTTGTTTATTGTTCCGCCGTGAAAAAGATTCCGACGTCAAAACATTAGTTCCGCACTACATTTCCCCCCCACCGGTCATGCGCGCCCCCCCATCATGCCTCTGCGCCACACACTTTGAGAAACGCTGCTCCACACCAATGACTGTACGAGCACCCACACCGACTGCCACGTCATCATATTTGCTGACAACACCATCCTCTCAGGGTCTGAGCAGGACCGTGGCCCCGCCCTCTATGATTTCATAGAGTGGTGCGACAGTGCTCTGCTGCAGTTGAACATCTCCAAGACCACAGAGGTGGTCATGGACTTCAGGAGGAACCCCGCCAGGATGAACCCAGTGGTCAGCCACAGTGAGGGGTTGGAAGCTGTGGACCAAGTATCTTGGTACCATCTTCGACAACACTTTGAAGTTTGAGCAAAATACAGAAGCCATAATCACAAAAGCACATCAATGTCAATACTTTCTTATTCACTAACAAAGACCACGCCACTACGAGATATATTTAGATGGTTTATTGAAGGAAAGAGGGGTCGAGAATGGAGGGATGAAACAAGGGTGGAGGGATGAATCAGGGGTCGAGATGAAGGGATGAATCGAGGGGGTCGGATGAGTTGGGGTCGATGGTTAGCTCGAGGAACCAGGGAATTGAGACTCAGTGTGGGGGCACTGTCTCGCTGATGGGGAGTCTTCTGGCTCCATCATTTCCCCCTGTGGTTCCTGTACTGAGAGAGAAGAGCAAGGGGTTGGGGGGGGAGGGATGAGAGAACTGAGACAGACATACGAGAGAGAGAAAAAGTAATGGTTAGGCGCGTTTAAATAGGGTGGAGCAGGAAATTGAATGTGCTTGAGGCGTGGTCTTGTCCCCGAACTTTAGTTATGATAATAACTTCATTTACTTTCAGTGACATACACTCCTAACTCCAAAAAACATCATACAAACCTTCTGTAGCTCCTTCATTGAGAGTATTCTGGGTTTCTCCTTCATCTGCTGGTTCCCATGCCTCACTGTTAAAAACAGCAATCGCCTCCAAACCATAGTGAACACCTGTTCAAAGATCACTGGGGTGCCTCTCAGGAGCCTATAGCGTCATTCTATGAACAGCAGGCCAGGAGGACGGCCAATGACATCCTGGGGGACAGTTACTCATGTCCTCTATTCCCAGTTTCGAATCTCCCCAGGTACTCTACCAACTGGCGCAGAGCATCATTTGTACCAGAAGCCATCCGCCTGATGAACAAATCATTGACGGACGATGCTGCGCTCTATTTGGAGCTTGGCACATGAAATGCCTACCTGACATATGGACTGTCACTAATCTCCTTTTTTAATTGCACTGGCACTTTCAGGTCAAACATGACTCTTTTGCAACTGTCTGTGTTTCTTGTCTGTTTTTACAATGCCGAAACTCATATTGCTCTTTGGGCACTAATAAAGTTGTATGTGTTGTATTGTATTATAAGCAATTTGACAACTCTCTAAGACTAAGCTGTCAAGAGGTGTCCCGCCATTTATGTGTCTGAGTATTTAAGGGATCATCAGAGGAGACGGTGCTTCAATCAGAGAGAGCCTAGGATGAATGCTCGAATGAAAAACTTTATTCATGACATGAAACAAGATGTTAACTTTGGCATAAGCTCCATGGAGGAACTCCTCCCATTCGTGAAGTTAGGAGTACATCCGGGATGTAGGAATTAGGATGCCCCCCTGGGGAGTTCCTCTGGAGCCTGGACATTGGTGGTGATGGGGTGGAGGAGGGACGAAGGTTAGCACAGTGACTGGAATGACCGCAGCATACAGCATAGGTCTGAGAGAAGGGTAATAGCATAGAAAGTGACTCCCGTCACTTAGACGATTGGCTCTTTGAAAAAGAGAGGGAAGTGATGGCTAACTCTGATTGGTTCTCTGGAAAAAGAGGGAAAGTGTCCACCAACTCTGATTGGGTAAAGAGAAAGCATGAATGAATGAATGAATGATAAGTAGTCTACCTGATTGAAATTGCGTAATACTTCACTACCAGGGTGCATGAACAATGCCAAGAAATCATTTAAATGTGCTGAGTTTAACAGACTTCCAGTGCATGCAGTTGGATAGAGCCTTAATCATTGAGCCTTAATCATTGAGAGCCAGATCACAGCCAACATCCCTACACGTTACTCCAGGTAACATGTTACTTTAGCCAACATCCCTCCGTATTACTACAGTACAGGTAATGTGTTGCTCCAGTCAGCATCCCTCCATGTTACTCCAGGCAACATGTTACTCCAGCCCACATCCCACCATGTTTCTACAGGTAACATGTATCCTTTCCATCCTGGCAATATGGTGTCCAGGGATGTTGTGGGAATATCTGTTCTCTGTGTCCCACTGCATGAAGCTAGCCTGGTTCCAGGCTCCTGAATCGCGTCCCGCCCACTCTTCAGATTTTGTCGGGTGATTTTGGAGAGAGACTGGTGTTGCTCTAGTCAACGGCGTGTTCTAGCTCGAAGAAACAATCGAGCCAATCAGCGCCTTTGTGGGCGGGACTAAAATTTGAAGGAGGTGAACGTCATTGAATGTCTCGTAGTGTCTTACTTTAGTTTGACTCTATGTAATCATGTAATCTCTGTACACCGCTGCTCTCTATGGCCAGTGGATTGCATTTTTCAGACTAGTGGGGTAGGCGGAGAGGAACTGAAACTAGGGGTACTGTGAACATCAATTGGTAAGTGGTACAGATGTGGAAATAAAGTTTGTACACAGTTTCAATGCAATGAAGCGAGCAAGGCAACTTCAAAGTGGTTTATCGATATGTTGAGTAGCAGTTATTAAGAAACTTTTTGATATAACACTTATATTTGAGATAAAAAAAAAAATATTTCAGTGATTTCCTAGGCAGAATTGCATAATAGTCTAACTCATTTCAGATTTTTTAATGTATATTTTATCATGTTTTTATTCAATTCATGTCTCAAGGGCATGTTGCCAATTCAATCTTTATGCACCGTCGTCCCAAACAAAACTAAATTAAAGAGACGCAGCATTTAAAGGCAGTGCCTCAGCAGAAAGACATGAAAAGGAGAAAACTCCACGGCCTGATGTTAGAACCGATCAAATGTATGGATCTCTATCCGTGTTAGACCCACTTAACATCACAGTCTGAATAATACATACAGAGTATCCATTTTGACTCTGGTGTCATGTATCAAATTATTCATTATCTTAAAGTAAGATCATCAAAGCCTTGCCAATCTGAATAACCCTCACATTTTGTTTGACCCACTGGCTATTTTATATTCTGTAAGCTAAGAAGCATGCCAGTGTCCTGTCTACTAATACAAAGGCTTTGAGAAATTAGTAAAACTCAAAGGTCCCCATTTTCAATTTTATTGCTGCCCTCATTCTCAATTATTAATACTGAATACATCAGGCACATCTTGTGCTAATGTAATATATTTGTAGTAGAGGAAAGATAGTTCAATGTCAGGACATCCTATTACAGACTTTTGGCTAGTGCTCAACATCCACTGACTTGACACGCTCTGTAAAATTTTATAATGCCTATAATAAAGAGTGTTTGCATTGTAAATAGGACATTAATATATTTGTAAGTACACTATAGCTGATCTCCACATTATCCTGTGAAAGAGAAAGAGAAGAGACAAAAAAGCATACTGTCATTACCTTTGACATAAATTTTTACATTTAATTTGCACATTAATACATTTACATTTAATTTGCACATTAATAGCAATATCTTGCCGTACGGTTAAAAATTCTACTTTATTTTATTCTATTTATTTTTATCTAGTATAGTAGTTGTAGTGTAGTGTAGTATAGTAGTTGTATAGTATATAATACTTGTAGTTGTATAGTTTATAGTAGTTGTAGTGTAGTTTTTGTGTATATACTGTATATATATTTTGTAATTCCGTGTTCTGACTTTTTATCTATCTATCTATCTATCTATCTATCTATCTATCTAAATACACGCATCAGAAGATGGGCAACCTCCTCCTATATAGTATGTCCTATACCTTTTGAGTAAATCAGAACAGTATTCCATCTCTGTATTCCAATTAGAAATACCTTTACAGGGGAAAGAAGGAAGAGGATTCATTTACTACTAGTATGGCACCACTAAGCTTGGGTGATATCCAAAATTTCATATCACGATACTGTCCCGCCAAAAATATCGCGATATACGATATTATCGCGATACTCGTTTTTTTTTTTTTTTCCCGGGTTTAATTTTATTTCTACCAAACGACATCAAATTTCTAGGCTATAATAGTAACAATTATTGTTAATTATGTCGAGGCACTACTTATTCTCTTATTCCTATTTCTACTGCTTTGTTATTTCATTCCTTTGCTGTCCTTTTATCTGTAAAGCAGCTTTGTAAACTCTGTTTTTGAAACGTGCTGTAAAAATAAAGATTATTATTATCAATCAATCACAAAAATGAACGAAAAAAATTAACAAAACCAACACTAATCCAATTTTCATGCTACAGAAGAGAGCTATAAGAATTGTAAATCGATCAGATTATTATGAACCAACCAATGCACTTTTTACTAACTTACATGCAGTAAAATTTTGTGATCTAGTTGATCTTAAAACTGCACAGATAATGTACAAAGCACAAAATAATTTACTTCCTAACTGTATTCAGAGGTTGTTTCAAATTAGAGAGAGCCAGTATGAATTTAGGGGAATAGGTATGTTTAAAAAAACAAGGGTAAGGACAAATATAAAAAATAGATGTATATCTGTCAAATGGGCAAACTTGTGGAATAGTTGTGACAACGAATTAAAAATGTGTAGTTCAATTTGCAAATTTAAACATTTTAAAAAAAATAAGGTGTAGGGCTGCAACTAACGATTATTTTCATTGTCGATTAATCTGTCAATTATTTTCTCGATTAATTGATTAGTTGTTTAGTCTATAAAATGTCAGAAAATGATGAAAAATGTGGATCAGTGTTTCCCAAAGCCCAAGATGACGTCCTCAAATGTCTTGTTTTGTCCACAACCCAAAGATATTCAGTTTACTGTCATAGAGGAGGAAAGAAACCAGAAAATATTCACATTTAAGAAGCTGGAATCAGAGAATATTTACTTAAATTCTAAGTTTTTCTTAAAAAATGACTCAAACCGATTAATCGATTATCAAAATAGTTGCCGATTAATTTAATAGTTGACAACTAATCGATTAATCGATTAATCGTTGCAGCTCTAATAAGGTGGTAAATAAATATAAAACTGAGGTATGATCATTATTGTGTATGAAATGTTTGGAACTTTTTGTTTTTTTATGTTTTTGCTTTTTGCTTTGTGTTTGTTTTTGCATAATAGGCTAAAGCTTCAGTCTACACCTTTTCGGTCAATTTATTTTTTGTTTTCCATTTCATTTAATGCCTTATTGTTATTTATTTATTTCTATATACATACATTTTGGAAAATTGTTAAAAAGGACCAAAATAAATTACTACTACTACTACTACTACCTTAGAGCAGTGGATCTCGCCCATGTCACTTTGTATGCGTGTGTGTGTCAGTTACCATGAAGAGTCCTCTCAGTATTTCTCCAGTGTTGCTGTCCAGTCTCTCCCTAAATGTGCCGTGTGCAGCTCATCGGTGATGCTAGAAAACAGAAAATATATGTGTGGATGTTTCCTGGGGCGGTCTAGTGGCTAACGGAGTCCCTGTCACTGTCAGCCTGGGTTACATGGCAGTGCTGGCCTGATCCTGATGATAGGCCCCAGCCAGCCTGCACTGATCTGACCTTGAGCTTCGCGCCAGCCAGCCAGCCAGCCAGCCAGCCTGTCTGCTAACAGATTGTGACACAGGCTCAACCGTCCACTCGCTGAAAACATGGATGCTCACTTCCCTGAAACCAGTAAGGCTGTCAGCGGAAAAACCAGACATTCTTCGACTACTTACCACGCTGAGGAATTTGCTGTAAGCAGCGGCTGGTGGTATGTGTGTGTGTGTGTGTGTGTGTGTGTGTGTGTAATGGGTATCCGCTGGTCCTTTAAAATTCTTAAATTATGTAAATGTAAGGCATTTACAAGGCGATATTAAAATATCTCCGTTTTTTTCACCAAATACTGCAGGTTTATTTTTTATTAAACTTCATTTTGATGCAGCTATGAAATTAGATAGTGGTATGAACAAATTCTTCACATTCAGTGATATTTAGTCGAGGCAGAATTGGAGTAAGTAAGACAAATAGAATAAGGCAGATGTTATGATATGTGTATTTTCACCAAAAGATGTGAATCTGACCGACAGTAGTGTTGGTTTTATTTTCTTATGCTGTATTACATTACTGCACTTCCAATTGGTCACAGTAAGTCTGACCCACATGCATATCCACTCACAATATGACAAACATGTTGGACTTAATGTCCCTAAACATTTAATTTCCTGGTCTCCTTTTTCTTATTCTGCTCATTTCTATTTTCACAACTTTCATGGTAACACTTCACAATACGGGTCACTAAATTAAGGGTTAGTTAATGCTTAGTAAACATTAACTAACCCTAACCCTAAGTATAAACTAACCCTTAATTAGCAGTTAACTAATGTGTAATTTACTAATGGTGTTCATGTTAACTAAGGTATTAATTTATACATTGTTTAATAGTTTATAAAGATGACTATTAAATAATGTATAAATTAATACCTTAGTTAACATGAACACCATTAGTAAATGATTACCAGACACATTAGTTAACTGTTAATTAAGGGTTAGTTAATACTTATTAAGCATTAACTAACCCTTAATTAATGTACCCTTATTGTAAAGTGTTACCACTTTAATTAGCTAGGTTCAGTCAGAAATAGGCTGGTTTTGACAGCTTTGTTTCTTTGGTTGCTAAACCGGTCTTGCATTCGATTCAAGGAAGCAAAAAAAAAAGTTGTACATTTTACGCTGTGAAACCTGCAGATATCCTGAGTACATCTGTGTGAAATGTATGTGAATGTAAGAGAATAGTTGTGTCCGTTGAAAATGGCCTTCCATGACTAAAACATGAGCAACACCTCCGTTCCCTCTGGGTGGCTGCTACTGCAGTTTTTATTTCTCATTTGAGTAACACTGCCTGTCCTACTTGTCACCGTCAAGCTAAATCATGCAGCACGGACATTCTGACAGCCAAATCTGCTGACTTTGCAAATATGTCAGATTAGAGCAGATCTGCTTTGACCAGTCAAAACAAAACGTCTTAATGGGACGGAACAATCAGTGTCTTTGAGACCGGCAGAGTGAGCAGAGCCAAAATATTCCCTCAGGCCAATATGAGTTCATACTTTTGCAATCTGCCGTGTTACTTATTTAAGAATAATCTTGTTATTGCTGTGAAGCAGCTGCACAAAGGAATGACTTAAATTTAGCGTGCATCTCAAAGGGGATATTGGACTAAGCAAAAGCACGGCTTAATCCTCCACTCAGGGTGAGGTGGATGTGTTATTGCTTGTTTTTAAGAGCCTGTCGGAAAGGTGAGAGGGGTGGAAACACAGTCCAGAAGAGAGGACGTGTGTGCGAGTGCGTTAGTGTCACTTTTGGATAGAATTATTGAGCTGTTTTTCTAAGTAGCTTAGTGAGTGTATTTCCTCTGATCGTCTTAGTGTAGCGCTGTGGTGGGATCGGGCTTTTCAACCGGGTCCTGCCTCGGGACGTGGGGTGACTGCTGATCTGTCTCTGTCCTCTCTGAAGCGTCGGAGTGTCTTTGACTGTGTCTGTGAGTGCATGCACATTACACTGTGAAAGTCTGAGTGTGTGTGTGTGTGTGTGTGTCTGTGTGTGTGTTCTTCAGGGAGCATGGCTTAGATCATCCGCGCAGCCTTGACACCGTGAGATCGGCCTGTTTTCTTGCCTTCGGGCTGTACGCACTGCCAAGTTCAAAATGCAGTCGCGTAACATCACCTCCGGCTCGGAAAGGGTTTTTTGGCCTGAGAGCAGCTGCATGGACGCCAGGAAGACTATTATAAGGTATAGTGTACGGTCAAGATTAGGCAATCTGGAAGCTAGCATCCCACTGTAGTGAAGGGTTGCAGTGGTTCTGTGCTTTCTTGCATTACATAATCCCTCAGAGGATTAAATTCTAATCACTACTGGTATAATGATGCTAAACGACCAACTTCATCCTATGAAGAATTTTCCATGATGTATTTAAGCAATGGTATTAGTCATACAAAAAGCTCTTTTCAATAACCAGATATTATCTCAATTGAGCATTTATGGTAGATTATGGCGTCTGAGACAGCGTTTTCTACAGCCATGATAAATATAGGGAGAGGGCTAAGGAATGAAGCCCATCCTAATTATTCCCAAATTCCATCAGATTGTTCCCCCCTTTTCTTAGTTTTAGTACTCCTGAATTCAGGATTTTACTTTTTTGCCTTAATATGGGAGTACTGTAGGAATACACAATTTTTTATCTTTTAACATATAGGCCTATAGATTTATCAAGTACTGACAATTGCTTGCATTGAACTAATAGCTAATGAGAGCAGAAAACCAACAGAAATGCCTAATTAAAGGAATAGTTCACCCAAAAATGAAATTTCAGTCATCTACTCACCCCCATGCCAGCTGAAACTCGGGTGGAGTTTGTTAGTCCATACAGCGCCCTGAGCTCCACAGCGGAACGGTGTAGAAGCCTTCTCCAAAACAACTGAAGTTGCTGGGGACCTGACTTGACCTGACTTCACGGTTAAAAAAAAATAGCAAAATAACAAAATAACAAAATAAAATGGCTCCATGCAGCTCGTCCAGCATAACGCAAGTCTCTGGAAGCCAAACGATCCCAACGTGACTTGAAAAGACCGACATTTACACCATTATTTAGCTGAAATCGCCACTCTAGCTGTTGAAAAGTTCACGTTTCTATGAACTATTCCTTTAAGAGCAAATATATCACAATTTCTCAGGGCAGCGCACAGACATTTGAAGGGACAGGGGCTCAAGTCAACAAAAAAGGCACCCTGTCCACCTGGTTTGATTTTGAGAAGTCACCAGTGACATTCTTATGCACTGTATGTAAACATAAGCCATGCATGTACATACTGTCAAATCTGTCAAAGAAGCTCCCAAACAAACAAAATGAAACAGTAGCCTACTAGCAATGCTATGGACCGTCATTGGCAGTGTTTGCCTGTATAATAGAGTTTTTGCTATACCTGCTGCTTTCTGTGTGATTTCCTACATTTCCCAGAATGCCTTTAGACAACCCCCACAGACCGGGCATGAATTTGTTACATTTAGCTATGTCATGTATGTGTGTACATGACAGAAGTAAAGTTAACTTGATATTGGATATTGGCTATTCTGCGGCTATTAATTTTCCCACCTTCAATAACTTGTAAAGCAAACAAATAAAAGCACATCAATGAATATATTTGTGATTACTGGAAGAGGAAGAATAATTTACAACCACTTTTTTCAATATTTGAGAAGATATTTTTCTTATACAACCTAAGATACTGAAATTTGAATGTGTTCTTACAGTAGAAACATATTTGTACAAATATTGAAATAGTGGTTGTAAATTGTTCTTCCTCTTCCAGTAATCACAAACATGTTCACCAATGTGTTTTCCCTCGTTTGCTATGTTACTGAGGGAGGGAAAATCCAATATCAAGCTAACTTAATTCCGGTGTTTACGTGTGGGTGGAGAGAGCAGTAGCAGTAGCGGTAGCAGTAGCGCTAGCTGTTGTTGCCAGTGGGGGTAAAGTGAGAGTCACGCCCCTTACGCAAATGTGCTGCATTCTGGTCTATTAAGGCTACTGTCACTGGAGAAACTGGTGTCTCTTCCTCTTGGATTTCTCCCGAGTCCCTATCACACATGCAAGCCTGTTCCGTAAATGTAGCGGCACGCCCGTCATGTGTGAAAAGGAGCCGGTGTCAAAATGACAGTAAATCAATTCTGCCAATTTCACTGCTCAAAGCACTGTAACGTCATTAGTAAAGGTCCGTATCGACCATATGTGTGAATGATGCCGTAATGTTAAGAACGTAATGTGCAGAACGGGGCGGGGCTACAGATCGGGGCGGGGCTACAGATCGGGGCGGGGGGTACAGGTCGACTGCTAAGCCAATGAAATCGTCCGCTAAAACAACGAAGTCGACCAAACCAACGAAATCATCAATGGGCGGGATTACCAGGTTCAATCTAGAGATGTTCCGATACCATTTTTTCCTTCCCCGATTGTGCCAGGTGATGTCACCTTCCATACGGTACAACAGGTTGGTGACATCACCTGGCGCAAAGACCAGCCAATAACAGATGAGCAGCGCAGTACCCCACTTTTCACCATTACTTTTCACGTCAGGCTTCACCAAAGATTTGGGTTTGTAGTTTAGTTACTCTTTAAATTGTCTCTTGATTTTATTGCATGACACACAATGTCACATCATGAATACTTGTGCTAAAACAATAACTCCCATCAGCCAGAAGTGGAAGAAGTCAGTAAGTGAGAAGCATGCTCTTTTTCTTTTTGAAAGCCTTGTTGAGTCATTGGTTTTGATTAACAACCCTATTAACTAACCCCACAGGTTAAAAACCTTACTTATTGCACCTTTACTGTCTTAATGTAAATAATCCCTGCAGAAAAGACATAGTGCCTCTCATAACCACATTGGACCCAAACTAAACAAGAGATCGCATTTATTGAGAATTTATCGTTATGAATAAACGGTAAAGGCAAGCTTAAGTGCTTTGGAAATGTATTGAGGCATTTAGCAGGATTGAAGTTTATGTAACACAATCTAAGCCCGTGTCAAAACATTGCAAACAGAGAGAGAGGGAAAGAAGCAACGTTCGACTTCATTAGAGGCAAATGTCAGAAGAACATCTCCAGGCACCCACACACACACACAGTCACATAAACACAGTCAGCTACCCACACACAGCCCCACTTGCCTAGCACATTACAGTGATCTTTTATTTTTTGGTTCCATTTTTGTTCCATGTTGTAAATTACTCAAATGGTGAACATTTTACTAAGCCACCACCACCACCCCCACCAAAAGCATTCCAGTTCCAGGCCAGTGTGTGCTTTTGAAATCTCATTTGGTCTTTTAAAGCCAGAAGCTGTGGATCTGTCCATGTTTTCAGAAGGACTGAAGAGGGGGTCTAGAAGTTCAGTGAGAGTTCTTGTTGACAGTGATTAGCTTTGACCTTAGAATTATAAGGTTCTATCTGCCTTCGGGATAGTTCTGAGATATTGAGCTTCAAAGTCTTCAGCATCCATCGAGTTAAATGGAGATGGGTCCTTTTGTTTTAGAAATTACAGACTCAAAAATCATTATTTTCAACACCACACATACGTCAACAGGCACTCATAGAATAGGTTCTTGCGACTAACTCAATTTTGACAAAAAGGTCAGATAGAACCTATAATACCAAGGTCACGGAGTGTCAAAATCACACCATTACATCATTTTACCCAGACTTGACCAGATTACCATTGATTATATACTGTATTTTACACATTTCTCATATCCTTAATCCTATTTGTCTTTGCAAAAACACACCTTGCAGCACTGATCTGGCTTATAGGGAATTGTGGCTACCACAGTTATGATTATAAGTCATAGTAAGTATATTTTAAGTCCTTAGTGGTAATGCTTTAAAGATGCTATTACACATAGCATTTAACCATTAATTAAATCATTACCACGTTAGTTTTGAGAGTTTTTGAGTATAATTACTGTAAACAAATGAGACCATCGCTGAGAAGATTGGCAGCCTCTATACTTGATGAAAGGAAGCAACGGGGTTTATGGGAAATGCGGTCTTAATTTTGAAGAAAAACTAGTACTAACAATACCACTGGTGTGAGATAGAGGCTACCAATCATCTCCACCATGGTCTCAGTTGTTTCTTTTACCAGTAAGTAATATTATACAATTGTAAGTATTACAATTGTAGCGGCACTAGACAACTTCACACATTGGTGGTCCCAAATGGCAGTGAGAGAAAAATTTGAACTTCAATACCCAGAAATCTTGAAAGGGGATGTCAGTAAACTGAACACAGCATGCTCATGTTTACCAACCCAGCCGGTCTGTGATGCTTTGTGCCAAAGGAAACCAAAGGGACGTTAGAGGAAAGAGATTTAACGTTGGTGGAGCGCTCACTTGCTGCTGTTTAGAACAGTGGTTCTCAACGTGGGGTCCGGGGACCATCAGGGGTCCTTGGGGGGGGTTCCAGGGGGTCCCCAGCAAATTGATGAATTGTTAAACTTCAGAATTATTTCATTTGCAAGAAGTTAACACCATTAGAGAATGTAGAAGAATGACTGTTTTGATCATAGTTTCTCTGTTATCTCTCGACCTACAATCCAGATAGGCCTGGAATTCTGGACAAAATCATATCTAACAAAAAACATATTCTCACATTTGTGTCTGAGAGACAAAATCTCATCAAATTGGGGTCCGTGGCTCTAATGTGGACTAAATTAGGGTCCTTGATATGAAAAAGGTTGAGAATCACTGGTTTAGGAGACAGATTGTATTTCATTCTTAAAGCATAACTCCGGCCATTTTTGACTTGGGCCCTATTTACCCATCTTTTTCCATCATACTGATTCTGACCAAAATCTCATCAATTACTTTACTATAGAGCTATTTACATAGTGCTTGTCATGGTGTAGCTCTCCAATAGTCATAGGGCCAGTGGAGCACTTAAAAAATCAACCCCAAAACTATCCAAAGCATTTTCTTTTGTCAACATTTGACACTCTGTAATGAGACGTGTATATATTTAATTTTCAGTTTAAGTAGTGTTTACTGCGCATGTAGACAGGCAGCCACAGCTGCTGACAGTGTTTTGAAGAAGATGAAATTGAAGAAAGTGCTAAAGCGGTCAAGGTAGCATCAACACTGTAGAAGAAAGGCATGACTTTAGATAACTCTCATTTACATATTTACGGACATGTATTAGTACAAAGTCTTAGTACAAAGTAAGCAATCAATGTGATAAAAAAGACATACTTTGGGTGCTCCATTGACCTGTTGAGACTATAATGGAGGGCCTCAGCATGACCTAAGCAGCTGTATAGTGCAGATTTCAGTCAGAATGGAAAAGTTGGGAAAACAGGGCCCAGGTTGAAAATGGCCAGAAAGTGGAAGTGAAACCCGATAGCAGACTTCAATTTGGACAAATAGGATTAATCTGGCATCTTAGTTCAATGGGGATTCTGTTTCTCTGTAGCCCCACTTTGTGATTAAGGCTGATAAGACGGGTGTATTGTTACATAACATCTTGGTTGACTACAGCTTTAATTTCACAATGATATATCAGTGTTTAAAGGAATAGTTCACCCCAAAAATGAAAATTCTGTCATCATCTACTCACCCTCATGCCAAATGAAACACAGGTGAAATTTGTTAGTCCATATAACACACAGGGAGGCTGCCAGCACAACTTGGTAGCAGCCTTCTCCAAAACAACTGAAGTCAATGGGGACCTGTTCTTTAGAGTTCCAAAACAAAAACAGCCAAACAATCACACTATGAATAGAAAGACCTATACACCATTATTTGTTGCAAATCAATCAGCTGTAGTTAAGATTTGCACTAAATGATGGTGTAAATATACTGTAGGTCTTTTTGGAACTCTGAAGAACTGGTCCCCACTGACTTCAGTTGTTTTGGAGAAGGCTGCTATGGAGTTGTGCTGACAGATGATGACAGAATTTTCATTTTTGGGTGAACTATTCCTTTAAGAATGCTACATACAGCACCTTTAATAGCTTCACTTATTAGTCGAAATATATTACAAATGCATGTTTTTCTGTTGCGTCATTGTTCCGTTAATAAAACAAAAAATACTGCTCATTCCGTAAAAAACTCATAGTAAATCATTAAATTACTGTGCACAAGAGCATGCAATAATGTTACTGTACTCAATAAAAATCAAATCATACATGAATTTGCATACATCAACCCATCTTCGTTGTGCTTGGGGGGGTAATGCCACTTCAATCACCATGCCGCTTCTTTGAGAGTAGGCTTGTTTCTCCTCACGTTTTTCCCAAGTCCGGATTCCGATTTTGACGGGAATGACTTAGAACAAGAGCCGACAGAGCCTGTCCTCCACCCTGACTCATCTCCTCAGCGCTGCCTCACATTTCAGCTCCACTCCTCCTCAGCCACGGAGGATGTTGTCAGGGAAAAAAAAAAACAAAAAAAAAAAACGCTGCACTTCCATGACAGCACTCTCAGTATTCACCTCCTCGTAAAGACCATTATCTCAACATTGCTCTGACACTGGGATAACATTGGTGTTGAATTTGACAGTACTGATATCAACGTATTATGTCACGAAAAAAAAAAAAAAAAAAAATTCCAAGAGTACAGTGTGTAGTGCTGCAGTCAGATACAGGGTTGTTGTTTTCCGGGAAGAAGTGTCTAGAGCCTGGAACCGCTTGCTGTATTGTAATGAGGATTTCACTTTTTTCTCATAGTCTGTACAGAAATGAATGAAACGAATTTGCCCCAAAAGCACGACCACAATTTGGGTTCTCATTCCGTTTCTATCGAGGTGGTTCGAGAGCCGTGTTATGACCTTGCAATTTGCAGAGGCAGTGCCGCTTACTCACGCTGCGCGCTCTCTGCAGTAGGGGCTATAGCGAGCGACGCTGTGGTAATATTGAAGGAAGAAAGTGGCTGACTATGTTTGGTGTTAACTGTGGGATCTGAGAGTGGCTGGCTGTGTGCAGCAGTGGGATTTTGAACAATAACCGGAGCTGAGTTCTCTCTGATCTGTCCCCCGCAGGGAAGCGGCTCTATTCTCGGCATTACAAAGTCATTCAATTACTTTCATCAGGTCCTGAGCCTGCACCCACAGCCCAGCAGCTCGGCATCCCAGCATTCAATTACATGTGAAACAATGCTATTTTCACTCACTCTATTGTGCTGCCCCTGAGTCAGCGGAAAAAAAGAAAAGAAAAAAAAAATAGTTCAATGAACCACAGTGTTATCTCTGCATGCAAACTTTCTGCAACCCTTCATTTTAATCTGTGCCTGTGCCATCATAGCTTTTGTTTGCCTTTACCAGTTTCTTATGGTACAGAAAAAAAAAATCAGCCTTCTTATTAGCTGGGGTAGCTGTGTGAATCAATTTAGTTTGGCCTTTTAATTCAGACTGTGGAAGTCCATGTTGTGGTCCAGTGGCTAGATGATAAATAACCTGGCGGATGTGTGTCACTGCCACTGCCCTTGTTAGTGCTGAGTAGCAGCCAGTTGCTATAATGGATGCAATGTATAATTAAAATCAATGTATTTGTGTAGCAAATAAAAAAAAAAAATTCACATAATTAGATGCTATCCCTTACAAAAAAGTGTGTGTGTGAAAACCCACTTGAATTCAAAGCACATGTGTTTTCTGGACACATGTTGGTTTTTTTCCACATGTGAAATTTCCCATTTCCCCTGTGAAAATGACATTTTCACCTGTCTCATTGCATGTGAAATTAAGTTTTCACGTGTGAAACAAATACTGTCATATGTAACGGCAGGTGAAAATGTGGAAAAAACTGCCACGTGATGTCAGCACACAATGTGAAAAAAATTGTTCACATTTGAAAACCAACAAAAAAGCACATGTGCTTTGAATTCATGTGGATTTTCATGTGACATTTTTTTGTAAGGGATTTCACCATTTTCCTCTTTCAGTAAGATGAGGGCCTTTTTATGCAGTGAGCCGACACATCAAGAAGTTCCCGCTCTTTAGTTATTAGAACTGGTGTGAAGCATTTGCTTTGCTTGTCACTTACATAACAGTCCAATCAACATTCCCTCTCCCGACTCTCTCCCTTTCCCCCTGATGACTTTGTCGGATTTAGCTCCCCCCCCCCCCCCTTTGATCCAAGGGCCCTTTTCTACTGTGGAGATGAAAAGTGAAGCCGGGGGGGAAAATAAGAAGACACTCACAGTCATCTGTTGTCCTTCTCTAAGGAATATACATAGGTGACTCATACCGTGACAAAGAGAACACTGGAGGTCTGGCTCTCAAGGGGGGGCAGACGAAGAGATTACATTTGACAGAGCCAAGAGGGATGGAGTGGGACCTGCAGATATCGCTCAACAGCCCCCGCTGTTGTCACATAGCAATCTCGTCTTGTAGGGGCTAAAAATATTGCCAGACTTCCTCGGCATCTGTCTTATTTCAGAGCAAGACCATATCTTAGGGTTGTGCTTTATTTAAACCGGTGATTGTTTACCCACTGAGTACACAGGGGTCCACTGGGAAAACCCCTGTGATCACTCTACAATAGTCCAGTGTTGGGGTCGTTACTCCGCAACAATGGAGATTCTACTGTAGAAATGGGCAACCTTTCCTCTACTATGTATGATGCTACAAGCCTGTTCCTCTCTGCATTTGTTACCTGTTGAAAATCAAGCTTTGGCAGCTCGGTTGGAGTCGGCATACATTCAGCTTGGGCATCGCTCTGGGTCCGGGGGGTCTTTCGCTACTAGCTTTGTGTGTTAGCATGTTGCCTTTGCAGGTGCTTGGAGAGACTTGATGTCGTGTTTTCACAGCAGTGGATACACCCTCTGTTGGCCTGGGCACAGTTTGCACTTTACCGTCACGTTCTTGTCCTTTTTCGCGCAACAAATTGGAAGTAATGTGCATATCTCCGCCCCTCAAAAGTTGTAGACCGCTCTGCCATTTTTGTCCTATCTCCCGCACGAACTGTCTCTAGCCAAAGTCACACAAGAGGTCAGAGGTTGTTGCGCAAGCGTGCATGAAAAGGCACGTTTGATGATTTTTTTTCTATCCGCCCAGATAATCCTGCAGATTCCAGATCATGCAGATAATTGAAGAACTTATGTAACGCAAGTAACGACATAATTGTTTGATTAGTAACTGTAATGTGATTACTGAATTTAGGAACCGTAACGCGTTACATTACTGCATTACAGACAAATGTAATGCAGAGATGGAAAGTAACTAAGTACATTTACTCAAATACTGTACTTAAGTACAATTTTGAGGTACTTGTACTTTACTTGAGTATTACCATTTTATGCTACTTTATACTTCTACTCCACTACATTTCAGAGGGAAATATTGTACTTTTTACTCCACTACCTTTATTTGATAACTTAAGTTACTAGTTACTTTGCAGATTCAGATTATTAATACAAAATATAATCAACTAATAAATTTGATGTATTATTATAGATTACTGTAAGCTACCCAGCAGTATATAAAGTAGTGGAAATCAGCCCCACCTTTTCCAGCTGCAACATTAAAGTGATGCTTACACATTAATGCATCAATAATTATAATTCAATAATATAATATATACTGTATTATTCTGAAATGGGCCATTCTGCATAATGAGTACTTTTACTTTTGTTGCTTTAAGTACATTTTGATGCTAATACTTTTGTACTTTTACTTAAGTAACATTTTGAATGCAGGACTTTTACTTGTAACAGAGTATTTTTATACTGTGGTATTTCTACTTTTACATAAGTAAAAGATCTGAGTACTTCTTCCACCACTGATGTAATGTGATTACAGTAATGTGTTACTTTGTAACGCGTTGCCCCCAACACTGTTTATGTCACAGTGCTGCACTCCATGGCTTCATTTGAACCTCACAAATGACGTGCACACTCCTTGACTATGTAGGCCTCTGAAGTCTAAAGAGCTCCCTATAGCGAGTACAGTACAGTGATTATGTGGCTTTCATCCATTGCTTATTGCATGAATGCACATCATCCCTGCCGACTGCATTCGGATCTAGCCGTGAAATCCGGTTGGAGATGCATTCTACGGAGGCCTAGTTCAGCACAGTCAAACAGAATCGGGCCAGATCGTGATGACTGTCTAGGTCAGGGTGAACCTTAGTCTGTGTAGAAGACAATGGCTGGAAGAGAAGCGCTCAGTTATCGCATCACACAGTCAGCCGTGTTGAAATGCCTGTCTAGGGCTATCAAGACACCGTTTCGATTGCGGCAAGGTAACATGTAAAGAAGTGCAACGTTTGTATGCTGCTCTTTCAAAAGAGAGATTATACCTTCCCTGCTGATGCGTGAGCAAAAAGTAAAATAAATAAATGAGCATTAAAGAAGTAACGCGGCACTAAATCACCCCTCGGCTTTAAGCTCTATATCTCTGCTTCTCCGTTTACCAGCGTACGGGAGGTTTTTTTGAGTTGATATTTTTGTCCCATTCAGCAATTTTATTTATGTATTTTTAGCCCTTTCTGCAAAGTTTGTGTGCAGGCGCCAGGGCAAATAGAAGCTATTGAAGAGGCTTGAGAATTGAGTCTGTTCATGCAAGTGGAGAAGAGGATCTATGAACTCTCACCCAGGGAAATGATTCACAATACAAGAGACTGAAAGGATGTTCTGAGCCAAGCCTTCCATCTGTATTCAGGGGGGGGGGGTTCTGGACTTATTTGATTAAGACTCAAACACAACTGGACTTTTTCAGAGCGTGCAGAAAGGTCAGGACAATTGTGTTGCACTGATGAACCCGGTTCCATGTTAAATATGCAGTAGGGCTGCACCGGATTCCTATATCACTGCCGCTTATGGCTGGATGAGGATCCCTAACATTTACTTTCTCGTTTCATTGCTTCAAAAAGTTCAAGGAGCTCATCAATTATGCCATGAAATGGAGCCCTTAAAACAGCTGGTAGAGTAAGAGGGAAAAAATGAATTCAGTTAAAACAGGCACATGAACACTAAGTGTACCGTTTGAAAAAATTCTTGGCTGTAAATAAAATATAATGGTTATAGAAATCAGGCTTTTTAATGATAACCCTTTGCCCTCATAAAAACTCTGACAACTACAGTTACCTTTACAGTGTTTTGGACACTGGAGCAGCTAATGGCAGCCTTCCGGACCGATATGATTATTCACCCCACCAAAAGAGGAAAGAGAGCTGATGACAGCATTTGACTTAAGTAGAGGAAAATCATCCAAGTAAAAGTAAAACAGTTGCTCACTAAAAATACTCACAGTGAAGCACTTAGTTAATATCAATAAAACTAGTATCATTATCAGAGTCCAGAATGAGTATTTTATCATTGTAGTCACTACTGCTATGTTCAAAAATAAAATTACATATGTAAAAATAGTGATTAGGAGTACATATTTGAAAAAATGGTAACACTTTACAATAACTGTACACTAAGTTAAGGGTTAGTTAGTGCTTAATAAGGGTTAGTTAATGCTTAATAAGCATTGACTAACCCTTAATTAACAGTTAACTAATGTGTAATTTACTAATGGTGTTCATGTTAACTCAGTTATTAATTTATACATTATTTAATAGTTTATAAAGATGACTATTAAATAATGTATAAATTAATACCTTACTTAACATGAACATTAGTAAATTATTACCAGACACATTAGTTAACTGTTAATTAAGGGTTAGTTAATGCTTATTAAGCATTAACTAACCCTTAATTAATGTACCCTTATTGTAAAGTGTAACCGAAAAAATACAGTAAAGAAAAAAGAAGG
>NW_027281659.1:32500-40000 GCF_046629955.1 Centroberyx affinis | reverse complement strand
GATGGAAACAAACAAATGCAATACATAAAAACAAACAAATCGATGGAAAGAAACAAATTACAAGATAAGCCCCCCTTGCAACCCCATGCCCATGGTTCAAACTCCCTCCCTTAACAGTGAACTATCAACACTCCCCACAGAGCCGCCTTAACTTTTGTTTTAAAAATTGTCTTTGTTTGGCTTTGTTTAATATGCAGGGGCAGGCTGTTCCATAAGGAGATCCCAGTATAGAAAAATGAGCTTCTTGCTATTTTACCTTTAACATGAGGAACACTGCATGACATAATGCTCGCTCTCGTGTTGCATTTATGTTGGCTTCCAACCATATCAGTTTGACATAGGATATAGAGAAATAGTAGATAAATAGTCTTTAGTTTTAGTCTCTAAAGAAATGATCTCAGTTTTTATTCTCTATAGTAATACTTAGTCTAAGTCTAAACTTTGGTCTAAAGAGACCGTCTCCATTTTAGTCTCTAGAGGAATAGTTTCTAGTCTTTAGTCTCTAGAGAAATAATCTAGTTTTAGTCTTGAGAGCAGTTGTGTCCAGTCAGGAGGATAACGACATCCGCTCCAACAAAATCAAGCCAAGAAAGTAAAACTCACTTTGAAAAGCATAGATGTTATCAGCTTTCATCTTAAAACCTTTGCTTATAAAATATTTACAGGAAAGGATCACCTGTGTATTTTGGAAATATTAATGAGATAAACCACATAATATCCAATTTAAATGATTTTTTTTTAATCCCGATTACAAAACGCTACATATCCACACATCCACTGGTCTCACATGTCCACAGCATCAATCATTTTGTCATGCAAGAAGGTAAGTTACGTTTAAAAAGCTACCATTTTAATTTTGTGCCAGCAATCATTTGTTATTTTTTATCAAATGGTGGATAATCTCATTTTAGAGCAGAGACATTTTGGAATCAAACACAGCAGCAGAATGTGAAGATAATGATCTGATATTTATCTGACACGTTATTGATCCCCGTAGGGCAATTCTCTTTTCTCGTGCCTTCCCCCTGTCACAGTGAGGTCACAGTGAGGTCACAGTGAGGTCAGAGGTCAGGGTCAGAGCAGGAGTGGAGTCGGTAGGGATTCAGTGTCTTGCTCAAGGACACTTCAGCAGAAGGTCGGTTTCCCTTTTCCCTGTTCACCACTACGCTCCCCTGCTGCTTCCACACACAGTATAGAGCATTGTGAAATCAAAGCCTTCAGCAGTGATGTGTGTGTGTGTGTGTGATACCTAGCCTCGCTCTGGGGGTTATGAAGCCAAGTGTACGGCCACACAGAAAACATCTAGGTCACATGACAGACTGTCGGCCTCGGTTACAGATAGACCGGGGTTCAATTCCTATGGCAACCGTACAACGGTAGCATATGGTGGCCCAGTGATATATGAGGAGATGGAGGTAGGACTCACACACACACACACACACCGAATCCCCCTGCTGAATCTCCACTGTCACATCCCAGGTCGGGAGAAGCTGGGAGGGAATTCCCAGCTGAAATTCCCAAATTACAGCCTTTATGCCCGGGATCGCGGGAGAGCTGAGCGGGGTCGGATCCCACAGGAACCACAGTGACGAGAAGAAATATGTATAATTTATCAGTTGTATAATATTGGCACACACACACACACACACACACACACACACACACACACACACACACATACATCATACATATACAGTATGCATACATGCATGTGTCCCCATACGTACACATGGATACACACAGACACATACACACATAAAAAAAATGTATGTATGTACCCACCGCAGAATCAGGCACACACACACACACACACGCAAACACACACACACACACACACACACACACATGCACACACACAGTGGTTGCTTTCCCATATGTGCTCTACGTACGATAAATTCATGGAGACAGTTACAGCCAGTAAACCATTCTCTCTCTCTCTGTCACACACACACACACACACACACACAAATACACACACACACACAATTTGTCTGCAGGCTTTTGTACATTTTGCTTTTGAAAGGCCGGCTTGGAGGTAACAGTGATGACAGAAAAATGCTGTCAGTGCTGCAGCATAACACACTGATAGGAGGATTATTACACTGACAAACAATGATGTGGCCACAAGGTCCCTGTGTGTGTGTGTGTCTGTGTGTTTCCTTGTACTTTTATCCTTGTGAGAACCAGTTTGAGTTTAAGTTCTTTGGCATGATGACATTTGTTGTGAATTGAGGACATTTTTGTGGCTTCTCAATTCTGAAAGGAGCTTGTTTAATTTAGGGCTTGTGTTTAGGTTTAAGACTACAGTTAGGATTAGGTTTTAGGTTAGGGGAAGGGTTAAATTAAGGTTAAGATTAGTTCAGGTTAGAATTAGGATTGGCACTGTACTTTGCGTATTTGCGGCACAGAAACCTCGCCCACTGAAAACCTGAGATGGGGTTAAAGTAAGGTGAACAGATTTTTTGGAGCAAAGCCAGGCTCACATTACAACACACTCACACACACACACACACACACACACACATCCTCACTCACCTCTTATCAGACGAGAAACACTTTGTGATCGCTCAGTCACTGTATTTCGAGGAAGCAGTTCGCATCAGATTAGGAACTGCGGTATATCTCAAAAACTCACTCTGCAGTTTGTCATTCAGATGATATTTTCATTTTCGGGACAAACCCTTGGGAAGGAGAATACAGAAAACTGAACCTTGAATCTGACTTTTTCTTTAAAATAAGAAAAGAGAGGGCTAAGCACCAAAATCTGGGACGCCTGGTCACCTTGGCGTTAAAGAGAAAAAACATCCAATGACACAACAAGGCTTTCCTCCATAAAGAAATACTGCTTCGTAAATGCCAAAAGGTAACAAGACGACACAACTGTGGAGAAGTCACATATTTCAGCCTCCTGCGGCTTTAAAAATCTCTAACCTGTCTCCTCCCCTTCATCTAAATCCCCTCTCATGACTAAAGTGGATTTAATAAGGTGAAATCAATAGCAGATCAGAGCCTGGATTCTCCTGATCGGCCCGTTTCATGGAGAGAGAGAACGTGGGTCTAATATGATTGCAGCTTTGAACGCTAGAGACAGAGAGAGAAGAAGAGGAAGAAGAAGAGATAAAGAAGAGAGATGAATTGGTATCAGATCTCTGTAAGCTGGGGATACTGCACCGAGACACAGAGGAGCTGCTGCAGATTATCTTACACTGCAGCTGCTGCAGGAGGCGTGTGTGTGTGTGTGTGTGTGTGTGTGCGTGTGTGTGTGTGTGCGTGTGTGTGTGTGTGTGTGTTCACTCACTGTCTAGCACTGCACTTACCAGGAAGCGTGGTATGTGTTGTGTGTGTCCTTTCTCTCCAACTGCAGCTATCAGAGCAGCAGGTTTGTGTGTGTGTGTGTGTGTGTCCTCAGTGGGAGTGCTATCAGATGTTTCGTATCTCAGCTAAGCTCCAGGTAAGACTCAAGGTTTATCCATTCAAAACACAGGATATCATATGCTGGATTAATTCTAGGTGTAATGTTGTGGACGAGGTGCAACAGAACAGAAAGAGGAAATATCCATCAGCACATGCAATACAGAGAACAGAGATTTATGAGTTAATTGGCATGTTGTTTTCATCAGGGTTTCATATACGTTTTAACACACACTTTTGTAAAAGAAGCACAAACTCTCAAATGCAGATTACATGTTGTGGACATGAACAGTGTGAAATTCAACGGTGTGTTCCTCCAACACAGAAGGATTATGGGACAATGGCACGAATTGGACACGAGATTTTCTCCTGTTTATCACGTAAAACGTTTAGCTAACGGTTACGTTTAGGCAAATAAAACAGTTTGGTTAAGGTTTGGAAAAGGTTTTGGTCATGTTTCAATAAGAAAAACAAAATTAAAACCTCCCTCCCAGCAGAAAACTTGTTGTTGTCATGAGTTGGGAATTGAACACGCTTACTTTCCACTTACTTTATTTCATATATAACACTACAATAACAGGTCAACCTCAGTAAACTTGCTGTGGAAATGGATTCAGCTGGTTTGTATGAACAAAAGGACACGTTAGCAGGGAAAAATCACATCTTATAGTACAGTAAATAGTTGTACTGAAATTACTGATTATAATAAATAGCCTAAATCCATCGAAATCACAGAAATCCTCCTCTTACATGTATCCCATAGTGCTTTGTGCACTGGGCACCACAGAAACCAGCTGACGCCTCAGTGGATGTGGTTGGAGTTTGGTTGTGGGATTTCCAAGGCTAACTGGGGAATTCTGGGTCCAACTGAATATTCATAAGAGAAATAAGATGAAAGCCTCGTTTGACAATGTTGGAAAATGTAGGTTTTTACTAACGGCCCGATAGAAAATGTTGTCCTTTCTCTCCAGTCCTCTCTCCTCCAGCCTGCAGCTCATTAGCACTGCTGTGCATTCTTCTCCTGCTCTCATTAAGGGAATATTCCCTCTGCAGCCGGAGTGAAACAAGAGACCAAGAGGTTTGGTACGATGAGAGGAAAGGCTGGATGGAGGCTCTACATGTTAGAGCAAGGGAAAAAAAGATATATACTGTAGCAGGGGATTTATTCAGACTTTCTCAACTTTATATATTCAGGGTTTTGAGGGAGCGACACACTGCTTCATACACACAGACACATTCACGTTAAATAGACACACTCATGTTAAAGGTCCCATATTCTCCACATCCCAGTGTTTTATTCTATGTCTTGTGGTCCATTCAAAGCTGTGTGTGTGGTGTCATGCACCAAAAACACTCTCAATCCATTTTTACACGTTAATTTTCCAGCATCTCTCTGAGCCTTACCAAGAACAGGCCTTGGTTTCTGTCCCTGTGTCTTTAAGGCTCATTAATATTAACAACCCCTCTGTTCTGATTGGCTAACTGAGTGAAACATGAAACACCGCAGCCCGGCAGCTACAGGTAGGGAAAACTCTCCGGTAATAAACAATGACAACCGCTCAACCGCTTTGAAAAAAACACTTTGTTAGTCTATTATTTCTTACAAAAATGATAATGAGCGAACCTTTGTGACACCACAAAGTTACGGAAGTCCAAACGGCTCGTTTAGAGGCTCGCTTTTCTAATATGGATTGTGTGGATTTAGATGGCGACCTTGCGTTTTGATACTTTCACCATGTTTAGATAGACCATCCAACTCCTTTATAATCAAGGCAAGGGGAATCCTCTTTTACACCATATGGGACCTTTAAATGCCTTGCTTAAGGGCTTCTTGCCAGCGGTTGTAGAGGAAGGGGAGAGTGCCACTCATTCACTTCCCCCAGCCGGTCTGAGGATTTGAACCTGCAATCTTTCGATCAGAAGCCCGCTTCTCTCTAGGCTACCGCCGCCCATTTTTATCATGACTTTATCATTCACTTTCCCAACCAGATTTTCGCAGTTGTTCCCAGGGATTCAAACCAACAACCTTCCAGTCACAAGCCCGCTCCTCTGAACCTCTGAGCTAGTCTGAGCTCCATTGTTTCAATGGAATTGGAAGAATGCTGAAACTTGACTTGTCTGTTGGAGAAAAGTAACTAAAATTCATTAAAACAACTAAAATGTTTGAAACATATCCCTTTAACAGTGGAGAATATAGGCTGGAAAAATCTTGTTCCTCCCCACATTTTCCATAGAATCTGTACTTAGGACAGTCTGCTGTGTTTAATAATGTGTATTAAGAAGGTTTATATTCAGATTTATCTTTCTACCTATCCTGCATTAGTGCTACAGTGGCTAATGCAGTCTATTCTTCCCTTACATGCTATAAAGTAGAACAGAATAAGCAGACTGTAACTTAAAACTCCTGGCTCTCAATCAGCTACTTATTATTCCTTTTTACTTTCCAACAGTTGAAAAGACAACATTTCCTCTTGGGGGAGGAGCAGCTGCTCTGCAGGTGTGCAGCGAGCCTGCAGGCAGCGAGACGCAGGACTTCAGCATCCACCACATCTGGATCCATCTGCATCAGGGCCGGTCCAGACTGGGCCAGCGCACTCGCATCCTTTTTTGGAAAAGTTCCCTGTTGCTAACTGACCAAAACTATGCTGGCAATGTTAAACGTGTTGTAAACAGACACTGGTCACTCTCAGTGCTTGGAAGGGATGGAGAGAGAGAGAGGGAGAGAGAGAGAGAAAGAGAGAGAGAGAGAGATTAGGTGACAAACAGAGTGATAAAAAAGAGAGTGCTTCCAGCTTGTAACTTGAACTTTGGTAGTGATGTTGTAGCAGTGAGTTAAACAGACAATGTTAACATTTGCTGTCCAGAGAAAGGGAAGAAAAGGTGGATGGAGGGATGTTTGTTTAGTTTTCCACTTTCCCGTTTGCATCATCTTCATCTTTTTAACTCCCTGCACTGACACAGCTTCCACTCTTTTTCTTTTTAATTTAGTATCTCCGGCGCGTCGGAAGCCATTTTCCCTCTTCTCTTCAGCGATAAAGAAGGAAGGAACGGCTCTCCTGCTTTTTCTAAATGCCACGATCTGTTCTGGCCAATGTTCAAAAGGCGGCGAGACAATGACCACCAGCAGAGGAGAGGTGTGAAAGAGGAAAAGAATAGGGAGAAAAGGAGTGATAGAGCGGGGGAGTGGGGGAGGGGAGGAGGGATAGAGCAACAGACACAGAGAATGAAAGACTTTTACTAGTGGACTAGTGGATTTTAAAGCTGCAATATGTGGCTTTTCTCATGTTAAAATATACTCAAAGTAAAGTTACTGAGTTACGTAAAAAAACAAAAAAACAATGTTATTGCATGTGATTTTTCCCATGTGATGCAGAAAGGACAAGAGGACAGAATTTGAACTTGTTTTGGTGGAACATTTGCACGTGGGGAGGCGAGCCCTGGCATTAAAATGGCTAAATCCCCGCAAAAGAAAACAGTAAAAGACGTATGTCGACTATGTGATACGACTTTTACTGATAAAAAAGACAAACTAGCTAGCTCGGAGGTTGTTGTTGTTGTTTCACATAGTGACGGGGACTTTGAAAACGGTAACACGCAGATAGCGGAAGCGGAAGGGGAGGAGAATTCTGTCTGAAATAGACGGCCAGTGGCAGGCTTATACCCACAGACTACTTCTGTTGAGTCAGACTAATATGCTTATAGACACCGCACAAATTCCGAAGTGGATGTGATTAGTGAAGAATAATCCTTCAGTCAAAACATGCTTAAAGGTGCTACGTGTTACATATTAACATCAATAAATCATGACATTACATTATATATTGTATGTATCGTATAATTACCATAAACAAATCAGCCTCTACTCTGCATCCTCCATTGTTTCTCCACCTGGTGGATCTGGAGGGAAATCTGCTGGATCGCTTTACGGCACAAAACAGGAAGAGGTTCTGTTCTTCCAGAGCAACAGGGCTGATGGGAAATGTGGTTTTAATTTTGAGAAACACTTTGCACTAACAATACCACTGGTGTGAGATAGAAGAGACCGATTGAGTCAACCATGGTCTCATTTGTTTGTGGTAATTACACCAA
>NW_027281659.1:0-30000 GCF_046629955.1 Centroberyx affinis | reverse complement strand
AATCACCATTCGCTCGGTTCAACCGCCCATAACTTTCTCTGTGGGCTAAATTAGTGGAATTGTAAAGGGAGCCAATCGTGCTGGGAAACGGTAGGGCGACCCTTCCTCCACTCAGCTGAATGGACAGGCTGGCAGTGATGTGAATGGGAAGTGTGAAATGCTCAGCCACTGAAATCAATGAGCGTTGTGTTGGGTGGGAGGAAGGCGGACAAGAAGAGTTACAAGAAATGTTTGTGAGCCTCACTCTGCGGAAATGATCAAACTTCCCGAATCTCATCCTGAAAATCTCATTTCACATTTTGCCTCGTTTATGAAAGAGAGAGGGGTAAAAGAGAAATCATAGGCCTACGTGTTTTTTTTTTTTTTATAATTTTGTCTCCATCTGTCCCTCAGCCTCACCGCTGTGGTTTTTCTGCACTGCTCCTTCCCACAGATCACCTGTCAATCAAACAGTGTGGGCGGAGCTTGGGTTTCCTGTTGCTGCAGTTTGAGTTTCTCTTTTCTCCGTCAGTTGAAAATCACTTTATGCTCATGCTCAACTACCCAGTTCTTCTTCTGCTGTTTTTTTTCCCCAAACAAGCCGGGAAATGAGCTGGATGTAGCTTGAATCACTTTTATGTTATCAGCCAGCAATAGAGAGTAGCAAAACAACCATTTATTAATGTGAAAATGTTGTGGATTATTACTTTAAGAGTGCATCAAGGATTTCTCCTGCAGTGTTAAGCGTCCTGCAGTCTCTGTTTGTATTTAGCAAACTGACTCATGCATTCTTGCAGAATCAAAATCCGTGAATACAAACAATTATCATAACTGGGGGACACATCTGGCAACAATAAGAGCAAATAATTAGACAATATTCTCCAATTTGTTCTCTCTGTGTCTTCTGTCCACTCTCTCTTATATATCTGTGTGTGTCTCTCTCTCTCTCTCTCTGCCATCCCCCCATCGCCCTCAATTCCCTCTCTCGCTCTCTTTTCTTCTATCACCCTCTCTTTCTCTTTCTGCCCCCCCTTCATATCCCTTGTTAGTCTTTCCGTTTTGCTTCCACCTTTTCCTCTCTCTCTATCTCTCTCTCTCTCTGTCTCTCTTTCTTTCTCTCTCTCTTCCATTCACGTTCTCCTTGGTCTTTCTTTCTTCAGCCCACGTTTTCTTTCCTTTACCTCCATCGATTTATCTATCTCTAGCTCGCTCTCTCTTTCTCTCTCTCTCTCTCTCTCTCTCTCTCTCTCTCTCTCTCTCTCTCCATCCCAGCGGTTGCCAAGGCGATGGTGTTTTTGTGGAGGCAGCTGGTTAGGGCTCATTTGTCAAGCTGCTGACCTGCCCTCCCTTCTCCTTCTCCTCTTCTCTTTCTCTGTTATTCAGTGTAGTAAAGCAGAGCTGAATAGGACTCACAGCTCACATGTCCTAAACAATCACTCGGCAGAACTAAAAACCGAGCGAAATTTTCAATTTTCCGAGCAAATTTCACTTGTATTTCTATTATGTGCACTGTTGCACGTTGCCTGCCTGCAGCTTTTTATGTTTTATGTCACTGATGCAGCCAGTTCTCTCATTCATTTATGGGACTGCCTGGTTAAATGGGTTAAATACATATTTTTTCTGTTGGAGCAATAGGACAGCAGCGATTTAATGTTGTATACAGTGCACTTTATGAAAAAAAAACAAAAAAAACAAGAGTTCTTCTGGGACAGCATGAGTGGTTTTGACAAGGCTTCCTGAAACATTGATTGTGCTAAATCCTGAGATTCAGAGAGAGAAAACACAAAGACATGACGTCAATCTGAGAGAATTTACTTTCTCTAGTCTCTCTCTCATCACACAATACTACATTTTTACTACTCTGTTATTCTCTCACCCTTGCTCTCTAACACACACACGCACAGTCTCTGTTGATCTCTCAATCACACATAGGCACACTTATATATGCACATGCACACACACACACACACATACACACACACACACACACACACACAGGTCGGGCCCTGAGGCAGTGTATTAGTGAGGTGTGAAGGTTGTGTTCTCGTGTTACAGAGTACATGGTAATAACACCTCTGCTGGCAGGAGACACTCACACCTGTTACTGCGTGTGTGTGTGTGTGTGTGTGTGTGTGTGTGTGTGTGTGTGTGTGTGTGTGTGTGTTCCTTGTGCATAAATGTGGGGGAGAAGAAAAGGTTCACGTCTTCTTCTGCTACAACAAGCAGAGATCGTTTTACAGCTGGACAGTCGACTATCATAACAGCAGCTGGTGAATACAGGGGAAAGCTCTGACACCTTATTGATTTCACCTGTTCATCCCTCCTTCATTCATGAAGGAGGGATGAACAGGTGAAATTAGCTGTGATAGCTTGGTATAGTTACCATAAACAAATGAGAGCATGGTGGAGACGATTAGTCGCCTCTATCTCATGTAAGTGGTGTTGTTAGTGTTTCTCAAAGGTAAGACCACATTTCCCATAAACCCATTGTTCCCTGTCATAAAGTAGATGTTGCTTCTACAGTCAAAGGTTTTCTCTTTGTCTTCACTGAAGAGGATCAACATGTTGGAAGTGATTTCTCCATCTTCCTTTCCCTCCTTCCACCATCTGCTGCCAGAAACTCTGAAAGCTTTAGCTCCGTTTGCTCTGGAAGTAAAAACACCCTCTTCCTGTTTTGTGCCATAAAGCGATCCAGCACATTTCCCTCCAAATGTCACCACAATGTAAAACACAATGTAGAGGCTGGTAGAGATAAGAGAAGTTAAGATAAACTTTATTGCCCCTCTATCATCCAAATAGACTTTAGCAGAAGTAGACAGACAACAGAAAATTTTTGTAGCGGTTTAGCCAGTCTTCCTGGCAACGCTCTCATTTGTTTACGGTAATTACATACAACAAAATCAATGGTGTAATGATTCATTGCTGTTAAAATGCTACACTTAGTACCTTTAAATATGACATTTTTAAATCTTGACACAATTGAGATGTGGATTGTGCAAAAACTAGGTACAACTTTTAGGTAGTCCATATATTTTGTACTCTTGTTGGAGATTGTTTGGCAAAATGGAAATTAACTAAACTAAAATATTCCAGTTCCATACAGTCCAAAAGAATTTAATTAAATTAGTTAATTAGTTCAATTAGTTAAAAATTCAACTGTCCAACACAATTAACAGGACATTGCTTCCTTTTCTTGTGCCACAGATGCATTTGTGAAACAAATGCAAATCAGGTATACACTGCTGCTGTGATATACCAAACACACACACACACACACACACACACACACACACACACACACACACACACACATACACTTAATCAATCTGTCTTTTTAACCAGCAAAAACCATTTTCAGCCAAAGAGTGTCTCTCCCCTAACACTTGTTATCTCCCTCTGCTAATTAATTCAGAGCGTTTTTTACTAATGATACTGCTGTCAGAGAGGGCTAGTGTGTGTGTGTGTGTGTGTGTGTGTGTGTGTGTGTGTGTGTGTGTGTGTGTGTGTGTGTGTGTGTGTGTGTGACCTAAGGACCTCACCAAGCCTCATTATCATCTAACAGCTCACTGGTGTGTACGTGTGTGTGTATATGTGTGTGTGTGTATAAATCAGCAGAGAGTGATTATGTGTTTGTGTGTACATGTTTGTTTGCATGTGCATATTTACGTGTGTGTGTGTTTGTGTGTTTCTATTCATATGTCCATGCTAATTGAAATATCTCCAATGCTAATAACGTTAATGAGGATCTTTCCCAGCCATCTCTCCTCTGAGCCACACAGGTGGAGACGGTGTGTGTGTGTTTGTGTGTGTGTGTGTGCTGAAAACTAGCTGGCTAGCTATTGGTTAGCTAATTGGCTGCCTGGTTGACCCACTGGCTGGTTGGTTGAAAAAGAAGAGTGACAGGCTGTATAACTTTATGACTAATTGATTTCATGACTGACTGGCTGTGACCAACTAAAGCATGCTGCTTCAAAGAGCAATTTCAATTTATGTCAAAACAAATTACCACTGATTAAAGTAACAACACAACAGCGCTTCAGCCTATCTCCAGCTAACGAAAGCTTTTCCATTTGCTGCTCTAAACACCGGGAGTCTGGCCGCTCTTTCCTCTGCCGAACAGGAAGTGATGCGTTTCACGTTTCCGGTTTGTTTGGAGTAAACAGAAGAAGAAGAAGAAGAAGAACTGGGCAGTTAGCATGAGCAGTGATAGCCACCATGGCTGAACAGACAAAGAGAAGAGAAACTCAAACTGCATCAACAGGAAACCCAAGCTCCGCCCACGCTGTTTGATTGACAGGTGATGTCTAGGAAGTGCAGAGCAGAAACACCACAGTGAGGCTGAGCAACAGAAAACGAGGAACACATGGATTACCAATTTAAACTGCCACTAATCAACACTTTGCTCGGGTCTCCCACAAAGGAAACACAGATGATGGGGTGGGAACCAACAAATAAGCAGGTTTTTGCAGAGTAGCGGCATTCACTCTCGCCTATGTAACACACTCCACCACACACCCACACACACACACACACATCCATGGACACACACACACACACACACACACACACACACTATGATCACAGATGTTGCCGCCAACTGGCCAACCTGTCTTGTGGAAAATGGAATCCAAGTCATTCTCCCAAAAAATGTTAAACTAAGCAAAGACAACCATGAAACTCTGCTGGGATCCTACTGGGATTATTCTGGTATTATTCTGGGATTCAACTGGGATTCAACTGGGATTCAACTGGGATTCAACTGGGATTCTAGTGGGATTCTACTGGGATCCTGCTGGGATTATTCTAGGATTATTCTGGGATACTACTGGGATTTTACTAGGATGAAAATGAAAAATTAACCTAACACTACAAACTGTCATTTTCATAAGGAGTTCAATCAAATCATCATCTTCTATTTGCACAGCCTTAATATTTTCACCGTGCAAACACGCGTGCACCGTGCCCACACGTGCACGCACACACACACACACACACACACACACACACACACACACACACAAATACACCTCAGACTCATATAGCTCCTAAGCATGCCTCATGCCTCATGTCTCAAAAGGCCAATCTGTGCTGCTTATTGGAGTATGAAGTCCCAGTCTGCTCTGTGATTTTTGTGTGTGTGTGTGTGTGTGTGTGTGTGTGTGTGTGTGTAGGAGGGAGCCTAATTTGATTCTCAACTGTACCATGTTTCTCCACTGGCTGCCTGTTTATGGAAATTGCATAATTGGCTGTGTGTGTGTGTGTGTGTGTGTGTGTGTGTGTGTGTGTGTGTGTGTGTGTGTGTTCCATGTGTAACGGGATCAAAAAGTTACTGAATTCAAGTCAAAACAAAAAAGGCCTATAGCACAACAAGTGCATGTGTGCTTATGCATGTTTGTGTGTGTGTGAATATGTATGTGTATATGAGTTAGTGTGTGTGTGTGTGAGTTAGTGTGTGTGTGTGTGTATTTGTGTGTGTGTGTTATCAGCCTGCATTCTCTGTTTTCTCTACTTGTTTGACCTTAGCGGTGTCTGTGTGCATTTGTATTACGTGTGTGAAACAGGGCTGCGTTGCCACGGAAACGATGCTTCATTGGTAACTAGTGAACCACACACATCGTTGGGGCATCGTTCCAAACAACGCCAACATGACATTGGACATGCTCGTTCTCTCAGCCCTCTCTCCCTGCTCTACCTGGCTGCCTCCTTCATTCGTTTCACTGCAGCAGCTGTGGAACAAGTTGAATTGTTAACCTATTTTAACACTAAAAGCGGCCCGGCCGTTCCCACCGGGGCCACCCATCATAAAAATAGAGCCACTTAGGGTGCTGGAAGCTGCTCCGGATAAAACTGCTCACCAAGTGGCAGATGTGATGATGATGATGATTAGTAGTAGTAGTAAAAGTATTAGTAGCAGTAGAAGTTACAGTAGAAGCAGCAGTAGTAGTTTTCGTAGCAGTAGTAGTTGTTGTAGCAGTCGTCTTGGTAATATTAGTAGAAATCGTAGTAGTAGTTGCAGTAGTGGTAATAGTAATGGCAGTAGCAGTAATAGTAGTAACAGCAGCAGTAGTAGTTTAAGTACCAGTAGTAGTCGTAGCAGTAACAGGAGTATTAGTTGTAGTAGCAATAGCAGCAGCAGCAGTTGTAGCAGTCGTACTAGTAGTAGACATAGTAGCAGCAGTGTTAGTAGTAGCAGTTATGGTTATTAGTATTAGCAGTAGTAGTAGTAGTAGTAGTAGCAGTAGTAGTCATGGTAGTAGTAGTAGTAGCAGTAGTAGTAATGGTAGTAGTAGTAGTAGTAGTAGTAGTAGTGGTAGTAGCAGTAGTACTAGTAGTAGACATAGTAGCAGCAGTATTAGCAGTAATAATAGTAGCAGCATTAGCAGGAATAGTATTAGCAGTAGTAGTTTGTATGTATGTATGTATGTATGTTTTGTAAAATGGTGTCCTGTAATCCCATGTGGGATAGGCCAGATGTTTGGCATGACACAGAAATAAAAACTAACTAACTAACTAACTAGTAGTAGCAGTGGTAGGTGGTAATACTTGTAGTAGTAGTAGTAGTAGTAGTAGTAGTAGTAGTATTAGTAGTATTGAGCTACCGGACTAGACAGTTTAATGTAACATCAAATGAAAATGAGAAACAGTGGTAACAGGAAAAATCCAGTGTCTGTGTGCTGTATACGCAGTGGTTCTTTCATGCAGTGAACCACACACACACACACACACACACACAGACAGACACACACACACACACACACACACACACACACACACACACACACTCCTATCTCTCCCAGAACAAACCAGACAGGCCCTCACGAACAATTCTGGAGACAAATTGCACAGGGCTTCTCACAGGCACCGGGAACGGGAAAGGCAGAGAAAGAGAGAAAGTAAAGTATCGAAGAAGGAGGGAAGGTAAGTAGGGAAACTTATAAAGGTCTGAAACTTCTCTCCCTCCCTCCCACTCCCCTCCCCTCTCTCCTTCCTCCTCTTCTCCCTTTCTCATCACCCTGTCCACTTACCACCCATTTATCTCTCCTTCCCTAGCCTCCCTCCGTCGTTCTCTCCCTCCCTCCCTCCTCCCCTCTCTCTTTCTCAGAGAAATAGAATCAGGGTAGACTTAGCCTGAAGGCAATCCTATTTAGATCAGCTATTTTGCAATTCCTCTGCAGCAAAAATGTCCTCCGCTGTTCCCTGTAGGGAGATAGGCAGGGCCCTAGTGGCTGCTTTATGGTGTGTGTGTGTGTGTGTGTGTGTGTGTGTGTGTGGGGCTGAGACATTTAACTTGCGTCTTGCCATGTCTCAGGAGTTAAGGTGGCTTTTTGTTGACACAGACTGTAAACACTGTGTAAATATGCACATATATGTGAGCCTTGGAGCTTGAAAATAAAATCCAGGGACCTTATTCCCACGGCGGCCATTTTGGACTGACATCACACAGGGTGGGAAACTGTCCAGAAGAGCAAGTGTAGCCCAGCTACGTATCATGCAAACATTATGAATTGAACAAACATTTATCATTTCACAGATTCCTCACTGAAAACCATATTAGAAACGAATGGATCTCGAGACTCTAGAAGGATATACGTTTATATTTTAAAGGTATTTGGTCCCACAATCTAGTCTTGGTATCTGAAGTCCTCGCTTATGTGTTTAAGTCAGTGGTTCTCAACGTGGGGTCCGGGGACCACCAGGGGTCCTTGGAAGGGGTTCCAGGGGATCCCCAGCAAACTGATGAATTGTTAAACTTCATTGTTAAACTTACAAGAAGTTAACAGAATGTAGAATGACTGTTTTGATCATAGTTTCTCTGTTATCTCTCTACCTACAACACAGATAGTCAAGGAATTCTGGACAAAATCATATCTAGCAATACAAATATTCTCAGATTTGGGTCTCACAGACAAAATCTAATCAAATTGGGGTCCGTGGCCCTAATGTGGACTCAATTAGGGGTACTTGAGATGAAAAAATTTGAGAATCACTGGTTTAAGTAACACTAGTTTCACATATTGCAGTCCAGATAGAGATTCCACCCCGAGTGTGACAGAAGTTCAAAATGGCCACTGTGGGAATAAGGTCAACAGATTTCATTTTAAAGCTCCGAGGCTCACACAGCAAACACACTCGACCAGACGGAGTGGCAGGTAGGGGTTCAGTGTGCTGCCCTGGGACACAGCTGTGGGGGTCAAACCTGTGACCTTCCCGTTACCAGGCGGCCTTTCCAGTCTCCCCACCCCTCCCACATGTAGATGAAGCCACAGTGGAAGCTCCTTTTTTACTGCACGCAATAGTAGATTACTGTGGTGCTGTTACACACACACACACACACACACACACACACACACACACACACACACACACACACACACATAACGATAGCCAGCAGGACAGTCCATCACTTGATTTGGACAAAGTGTGATTAAAACCCACTTAGCCCTGGCTGTGAGAGCTATAGGCTATGGAAACTATGCAGTCTGCCGCACACTGAAAAAGTCTGAAAAAGGCCTTTAGACATCTGCTTCAAATCTGACCAAAAACAGCAGTGAGAGAGAGAGAGAGAGAGAGAGAGAGAGAGAGAGAGAGAGAGAGAGAGGGTTTTGCTTTAAATAGCACTGCTGCTAAAACAGCATCTCTCCCATTCATTCATCATGACAGCGCACTTTGTTTCATGTCATTTCAGCCCTCCTTCTGCCTCGCAAACAACTTGAACATTTTCAAACACGTCTCGCAAGCAATCCATGGGTTTCCAAGGAAAAAGTACAGCGACTAACAACCGACTGCTGCCAACTGCAACAGACGGAGCCGCACATCCCTGCCTGCCGCATACCTGAACCTGATTTAGATCGGGTTGGGACTGGTGGAGATAGTCAGATTAGGGCTCAACCGATATCGCTTTTATAGGCCAAAACCAACACTGGAATTTTTGGATTGAAGCTGCCGATAGCTGACATTTTATGCTAATATTCAATATCTCAAAATGTACCCATTTTCGTGCCAAAAATGACAATACAAACTATTGAGTGTTTCCTCTGGAATGTTATTGTTTTCAGGGTGGAAAAGCCTCGGAAACAGCATTTCGACCATCACGGGGCACTAAAACTATCTCTTGAAATCCATGCTAATGATTGTTTTTTTCAGGTGGGTGAGCAGCTCCTTAAGGCCGGGTGAGGCAGGATTCATTGCAGGTTTTACAGACTGACACCCCTGAAGCTGTAAAGTCATATCCTCACCTCCATTATATTGGCAGAGGACCGCACTCACAGGCCGACTTTTATTAAAAGGTCAATATCAGCTCAATATATTTTAGGCTGTGGCTGGTTAATCTGCTCTACCAGCCACTTTGTGAGGTAACCACCCATCATTTGGAGTCATAGTCTATTTAAAAAATCGAGCTGGCTCCTCAAATAGTCAAAGTGATTGGTTAATTTTGCGATTTAACCAGCCACAGTGGCCAGTGAACTGCTGAATCCAATGCCAATTTCACCGGTACAACTTGTTTTCCATATAGGCCTCATTTACACATTGCCTAGTTTCAGCCGAGCCAACTGATTGGTCCGAGACGCGTTCCAAGCGTGCTGACAGTTCCCATAAAGCACTTGGCCGCGGATCGTACGTACGTATCAGCGTCAAACAGTAAAAAGGCCATCTGTTGAAAGCCGTGAAGTTTATTGTCTTCTCACTAAAGCTACAAGCTCCACATGCCCACAGGCCACCGCAGCAAGGGTTTACTGCAAACAGTAATTTGCACTGACATTGTGAACACGCCCACCGAGCTGTGTGTGTGTGTGTGTATGTGTGTGTGTGTGAGAGAGAGAGACCAGTCGTCCACCTTATTGAGTGTTTTACGGAAAACAATCATTTTGCCTCTGTGTGTGTGTGTGTGTGTGAGAGACCAGCAGTCCACCTCATTGAGTGCGTTATGGAAAACAGCAATTTCGCCTCACATTGTGAAAACATCAAGAGAGAGAGGAAAAGCAACAGATTGTGTGTGTGTGTACGTGTGTGTGTGTGTGTGTGTGTGTCCGTCTTTGTCTAAACAGGTTAAAAATATTTCAGCTTTCAGCGGATCATCACTGTGCTTCACTTTTTTAACAGTTGCATGGTAACAACAAAAGCCACAATCAACACTTTCCACAAGCATCAGTTTAGTGCCACTCACTAAAAATGAGTGATCAACAATTAAAAAGAGAGTAACAATTCACAACAAACTGACAAACCATGTCATCCAACAGAACTATAAACCAATGTAAATGATATTACTGATACCACTACTATTACTAACAGTATGACCATCATCTCCACTACTTCTACTGATATGACATTTTTGTATAACACTCTTTGTAACGAAATTACAAAGTGCTATGAACCAAATTAACATATTAACAAACATTAAGTCATATGAAAGGGAAGACTTGCACTGCTGGATTTATTAAGGAATAACACAAGATTATGTACTGAAATTATTTTCATAACAATACAAATATAGAAACCATTAGAGGCTCTATACGCCATAACAACATTGTAGACTTGATGTCCAATGTTAAATTCAACAACTAAAGACAGTTTAGACACTAAAGACTCTGTAACAATATACAAGAATCAGTTCTAATCTACCATATCGGCATTTAGCTGATGCTTTTATCCGGAGCCAATTTTAATCAGCGCAGCAGTAGAGTTGAGTCAACATTTGAGTCAACATGAGGTCATCCCATAACAAGCTGTTGCCTAGTAATGATCAAGTATAAATGTGGCAAGAAACTCACTTTTGTCTGTCACACAGAGAGGTAAGTACATGCAAGAATTCACCAGCAACTTTCATAATTGTACCAGGCCAGTAGATATTTAGAATAGAACAGGACCTAGAAATGATATTTGGTTTCAAGCCAAAGTGGTTAGTACTGTAGCAACATTTGGCCGGTGGCTGGAGCTAATTCCCCACCCTGTCAGTGGGTCAGTCTGAGCAGCACAGCAGCCGATTGTGTGCACAGTAACCACTGTGGCAAGAAGCCTCCTAATATGCGGTAAAGCAGCGATCACAGCCCTCTGCATGAGTCACCATCAGATAATAAGGACTCCTGGGCGTCTGGCTAAGAGGACTTTTGAACCGTGGCTGCGGCATTTCACAGCGGGGGGGGATCCTCAAATGGAGTTTCAAGTCCTTTTCACACAGGAAAGACAACATAAAAAGCCTCTCGCCGTCTGTGTGAGTGGCTCCTCTGGAACTTTCACACACAGAATCAAGCCACTAAAAAAGGGTAGCTGGCATTTTTAGAAAACCTTTATATATCCAAGTAAATTTTCTCAGCCTTCCTCTCCTTCACGTTCATCCAGCTGCACACACCTGGGAGCTGCCCAGTACAACCAGATGCTTCTACTAGAGACTATTAAGCCGATCCTGCACTAACACAGAGTGCAGAAACCAATAAAAACCCGCAGCAGATGAAAAACGACAATGCAGCAGAATCCAAACCAAAGATGAATGAACAAAACTGATGAAGATAAAGGAGAGATGGAGCGTGTGAATGAATCAAAGGAAAAAACAGAAGAGAGTGTAATAAAAAAAAGTACAGAGACGGTTGGCGGGGGGAGGGGGGGTGGGGGTGGGGGTGAGGATTTTGTCGAATCCTCGTGGCACAAGAAGCGGTCCACCACACCGCCCGTCGTGACCACCACACCACACACACACACACACTCATTTTCCCGCATCATCAGCAATAACATCAGCAATATCACAATGACATCATGCGTTACAAGTATGACAAACAATATCCTGCGACAAGTAAGAGGAACATGTAGAGATAATGACAATAGACAGATAGATAGATAGATAGATAGATAGATAGATAGATAGATAGATAAGAGTGACTCACAAGATCTCGTCGTTCTGAAACTCCAGGATGCCGTGAGTGTCTTCGAAGTCCTCTCCGCCGCCGCGGGCCGTTCCCTCCACCGTCTTGTACGGCAGCATGACGACGCCGCGCGCCCCCGACGTTCTGAGCACCTTCACCTCCATGGTGCCAACGCTCTCGCTCACGTGGTTTACAGGCTCCTCAAACGTAAAGATACCGGCGTGGTCGTCGTCAAAGATGGTGACGGTCGCCGTGGAGGGCAAGCCCAGGCAGGCCACCGAGTCCACGTGGTTGGCCGTCTCGCCGTCCTCGGGCTCCTCGCCTTCCGACGTCAGCACCTTGACGTTGGACAGGTGGATCAGGAAGTTCTCGTCCTCCTCGAAGATGTCGTCGTCGATGATCCCGACGCGGATCTCCTTCACCGTCTCGCCGGCCTTGAACACCACCACGCCCTCCGTGAACTCGTAGTCCGAGCCGGCGTTGGCCGTGCCGTCCTCCGTCCGGAACTCCACGGAGACCGTCTTGCCCAGGTCGCCGCCGCGCCGCACCACGTTCACCGCCACCGTGCCGCAGTTCTCCAGGCACTGGTAGGAGCCGGGGTCGAAGAAGATCTTGGAGACGGGGTCGTTGTCGCCGGCGTCGGAGCGGACCTCGTGCATGCTGACGGCCTTGCGCGCCTGGTCGGCCGCGTGCTTCTTCAGGATGTTGCCGGCGCCCGTCATCAGCCGGGTGGCCTGGCAGCGGTAGAAGGCCCGGCTCTTCTGCTGCTGGCTCAGGACCTGGTAGTTGGCCAGCTCAATGAGTTGCTCCACCTGGTCATGGAAAACACAAAGGCACACACATACACACACACACACACACAGAAACAAACACATAAATCCAGTCAAACAGTGTTAAAGCAGTTCCTCGTTATCAAGCATCATGATTAGTTGAAAGTCCGAGAAGCAGACTACCGGACCAACTGGGAAAAACTGGGAAGGGAAATTAAACAAGTGACAATCAGCAACCACTGAAGTGCCCTCAGGCTGACAATACAATGCTAACACCAGATATCAAGCACTCGCCCAGGCTGTCAGTGTAAATACAACATGTTATCTCAATCAACTTGTCTGCTTAAATAAGAGAGCATTCTTTGTGAGCTTGTCTGGGCGTGTCTTCATTCAATTTGTCTGGTCGAATAAGATTTAACATCAGGATCAGCATTCTGGCAATAGGCCATACTGTTAGGTAATGCATGAAGCACAATGAGAACGCTATCAATACTGTCCAGGTACAGGTTTCATTGAAGAGTATGTATAGGGTTATTCCGGGTTTTGCGAGGCCTTACTAGTAGGGCTGTTCGATTCCGATTCGACTCCGATTCCGATTCCAAGTATTGGGAATCGATGGAGTTGATTCCAAGAGTCAATTTCAGACAAAATACTACCACACTATCTTTGTGTGTGGTGTAGGATTAGGCATTTTCTCAACAGTCGGTGACAGTGTCTAATACCTGGTCTAATCTCTCCCTCTCCCGCTCTCTCACTTTGTTGCCAGGCAAACTTGGACCACTTCTACACATCGCTATAGAGGTATTCGGCTCTGGGATTCACACATACATAATAATAATAATAACAGGAAGAAGAAGAATCTACATTTTCTGTACTGTGTGGAATCGACTCCACAGCTTTAGAGTCGGTTCTCGGTTCCCAAATTCCCAAAATGAAGTTATTATTATAACTAAAGTTCGGGAACAAGACCACGCCTCAAGCACACATTCAATTTCCTGCTCCACCCTATTTAAACGCGCCCAACCATGACCTTTTCTCTCTCTCGTATGTCTCAGTTCTCTCATCCCTCCCCCCCAACCCCTTGCTCTTCTCTCTCAGTACAGGAACCACAGGGGGATATGATGGAGCCGAGAAGACTCCCCATGAGCGAGACAGTGCCCCCACCCTGAGTCTCAATTCCCTGGTTCCTCGAACTAACCATCGACCCCGACTCATTCGACCCCCTCGATTAATCCCTTCATCTCGACCCCTGATTCATCCCTCCACCCTCGACCCTTGTTTCATGTCTCCATTCTCGACCCCTCTTTCCCTCAATAAACCATCTAAATACATCTCATAGTGGCGTGGTCTTTGTTAGTGAATAGCTGGAATTGAGTAGAGCATGGAAGCGAGTAGAGAAATCATCCTTCAATGAGAGGACCAGGAGGTTCAAGCCCACGTGACAGCAAGCTATCCGCCCTGCTGAAGTGTCCATGAGCAAGACGCTGAATCCCTACCAGCTCCAGGTGTGCTGAAGTCACGGCTGCCACAACACATAGTATATGTACCAACGACATGTTATGTACCTGCAATTCCAAAGTACTTCATGTCAAAATATGACTTTATGACAAACAAACAAGACGAGAACAAGTGGGTTAAGTGGCTGTCTTGTTAGATCCATGTAGAGACGACGACAACAGTGTAAAAACCTATTTCAGCAGACTCTGCTCACACATGAGCAGAGTCGCCACTTCAGCAGCTTCTCTTTACGCTTGTGGTTTCCATTATCCTGTTTAGTGATAGACCTTGTCCAAACAATAAAAAGACCACCGAGTAGAACGGAACTCGTCACGCCATATTTGATGTGCCCATGTTGTCTTTTTTAGGTCTGCACTGATACAGCTTCAGTAAATTTAGCAATATTTTACACCCACAGAATGCCAATTTACATTCTCCATTTAGTAGATATAGACTTTGATCCACATATATCAACCTCATAGAAATCTGTATGGTAAATAAACAAGAAATTTTCGTAGAACTAGATAGACAGATAGATAGATAGATAGATAGATAGATAGATTTTATTATTCCCCAAGGTTGGAACTGGAGTGTCTATATTTATCTGTTTATCTACATATCAATTGAATTGCTAACTTGCATGCCTATTTTCCTCTTCCTCAATTTTTCCTTTCTTTAAATGTAAATTATCATGTTAAGCCGGGAGGTTGTGGTGAGACCTTGGCTGCATTTATGAAGCTGATTACCATAATCACTGTGATAATGAAGGCAAATGGAGAGTGTGTCATCTCTTGCTCGTTGTGTTTTCATTTCATTTCTCATAGACGATAACAACAGAAAAAAAACAACTAACGATAACAGCTACAACAACAGTATTGTTTTTTGCGTCTTGCACTTGTAGCTTCTCACAAAACGGATTCACAAAATAACTTGAAACAAAGTGGAAAGGTTGGTCATGGGGCAAGGAAGAACTGCTTATCTTTTCATACAAATTGGCCAAAGGGGGGGGGGGCGTGGGAGTGGGCTTCTCAAGAAAAGGCATGTGACTTCCGAACGGATTCACGTAACACCGTCAAACTTTGCGGCCAATCAGCAGACAGAAGAAGAGGCAAACCCTCCACTATTGGTCCAATCAGACAGCAGTGGAGACACTGGAGAGCTCATTTCCAGTTTAGACATATTCGCCCTGCCAATTTTTCCAAAACTTGGTCCAGTGGTAGAAGGGCAGCACTAATTGAAACTGAACAGATATAGTGTTAGTGGCTAAAATGCTAAAAAGTGGCTAGAATTTAACATGTCCCATTTCAGGCCCACTTCCCCACATTTCCCTTTTTGTGACACCCTATTGATTCCCAAAGGAGACATGTGTCTTCTCACTTGCCCTCCTCTCCACAGGGAGGTCAGAGGTCAGAGGTCAGCTACAGAACAGAAAAGGGATTCAGTGTGTTTTGCTCAAGGACACTTCAGCAGGACGTCACAAGGGCTTCAACCTGTACTGGGCCTTCTGGGTTCCCTACACCACCCTGCTGCTTCAGTTAAATATGACCAAATCATCCCCCCATGTCTCCCCACCTCTTTGTCAGGATGTTTCTGTTTCAGCTCCTTCAGGATCTTGGCCATGTCTCTGCGGGTCTCCTCCTCGTCCAGGTCCTTCTCATCCAGGTCCAAACCCAGCGGACCGTCCAGGAAGTCCACACCGTGAGAGTTCAGCATCTTCCCATCCATCTCAATGTCCACCTAGGAATAGGCAAAGAAAACAGAACCATTGATGTAGAGGCTTTGCATTTGCATTTCAAATCTTCTGGTCTGTTGGAGAATTGTCTGTGAGCAAATAATGGCTAAATATATAACAACCAGGCAAGAAAAAGACAGATATCTAAAGCGATTGTTGTGGTGTGTAGATCCATTCAGTAACATTCTCAGTAAAAGAGAATAGTGTGATAAGGTGGATTTGTTTCCAAATGTAGGTCACTGTGACACAGTAAACTGTCTTGTCTTTAGCCCTAGTCTCTACTCCAAAACACTCTGAGCTGTAGCTTGATAAGAGTCAGCTCAGTTAACCTGAACAAACTTTTCAATACAGTATAAAGAGTTAACAATCTGAATAGAGAGGAAACCTGTGACCTAAATTCATTAATTATTCATTAAGTGTAATTTTAATTGGTAAGCCATAGATCGTCAAACTTTCTTATGCCTTAAAAATAAGAAAAACATCATTGTATGATATTTTGGCCAAATCGCCCAATATCACAGTAGTGAGCAACTTTAATTAAATTAACTAAATTTATTTACGTAATTTTGAAAGTAAATTATCATGAGGGTCTATTTCAGTGCTAACCTTTGGCATTTTAATTCCAGTGCCATTAACAGCTTTTTTGTCTTCCTCTCCATTCCTCTGTTCACCTTGTGTTCAATGTCAGCGACAGGTTTTCAGTTCATTCAAATTATATTTTATTGGAGTAAAATGTAATGTCATTTAGCCCTCGTTAACTTTTAGCAAGATGCTCCCTTTGCAATTTACAGCTTTGTCATCTTTGAATCTTCCTTTGCAGTGACACGGTTTGATTCAGATTCAAATTTTAACAATCCAGAAGCTGAAACTGCTGTTTATGTATTGATGGAGCAAAATTAATACTTAATTGTCAATTTTGGAAGAGGAGCCACTTTCTAAATTGATTGAGTGGAGCATGAATTCACCCCAAACCTCAATAACGATAATTAAATTAGATTTGTGCAATGCTTTCCATCGGAAATCACAAAGGGCATCAGAGAGTAGTCAAAAACAGGAAATTAAAAAATGACAGGGCCTAAAAAGTATGTGTGTGCACGCCTGTCTATGTTGTATGTGTACTGTATGTGTATGTGTATGTGTATGTGTGTGTGTGTGTGTGTAGGAGAAAGTTATTAATATGCCTCGTGGCATGAGTCTAACTTGGCAGAATTACATTCAGTAATACAGATAATTGTTTCAGATACACATTAGCCATGAACTCACTTCCTCCTACATAACAGCCCCTTATCTGCTCTTTATCTCTTTTTTTTCCCACATTTCTGGTCCAGGACAGCCTAATTAATTTCTAGTGGCCGACTATTCTCTAACCGGTCCGCCTTTGGAAAAGAGAGAGCTTCCAGAAGGACTATTAGATTCTTTATGAAGCACTAATGAAGGCATTTCTGCTGGTGATATACACTTGGAGAATCTGCATGAGAAATGCTCCGCGAAGAGCATCTTCATCTTCATATCATTATCATCTTTAATGTCATCGTCATCATCATCATCATCATCATCATCATCATCATCATCATGGAGTGATTTCGGGGGGTGATGAGAGAGGGTGGGATTTTTGTTGGGATATGTAATATATGTTGAAATTATATATCTGTTTTTCAGTCAATACATTTGACAGAGGTAGACTGAATAGTATTAGAATTCAAGAATATTAGTAGAACTGGTATTAATACCAGAGGAGAAGTGGTAATAATAGTAATAGTAGTAGTAGTAGGAGCAGTAGTAGTAGTAGTAGTAGGAGCAGTAGTAGGCTAGTAGTAGTGGAGTAGTGGTTATTGTAGTATAGTACTAGTAATGATAATAATAGTAGTGGTAGTTTTTGTTATAGTGGGTAGCAGTAGTGGTAATAGTAGTAGTAGTGGTACTAGTTGTAATAGTAGTAATAGTAGTGGTAGTGCTAGTAATGGTATGAGTAGAAGTGGTAGTTGTAATAGTGGTAATAGTAGTAGTAGCAGTGACAATAGAAGTAGTAGTTGTAATAGTGGGTAGCAGTAGTAGTAGTAGTAGTAGTAATAGTTGTAGTAGTAGTAGTAGTAATAGTGGTTGTAGTAGTATTACAAGGTATTCTGCTGTGGATCCACAAACAGTAATTGTTGTCATTCTTTGTGTTATAAAAATTTCTCTGAATTAGTACTGAAGATGTGAAAGTATGAAATGGGTTTATCATTGTGTATTCCTACAATTATTTCAGCAGCTGACGAAAGCTCTACTGCAGTGGTAATAGTAGTAGTAGTACTAATAGTAGTAGCAGTTGAAGTAGTAGTAAAAAGTGAAAGTAGTAGTGTTTCCTCTGGTTTTACCTTGGAGGGAAGCGGACGGTCGCCCTCGGTCTCGATGATCATGCCGCGCTGCTTGCCGGCCCGGTAGCGTTTGTACACGTACTTGTAGAAGAGCAGGCGGCGGTCGGCCACCCAGGCGAACAGCACGCAGATGGGGAAGAAGAAGAGCGTGAGAAGCCCCTCCCACACCTGCACCACGCCCGGCGAGATCACGGCCAGGATCAGGTAGAGCCAGATGTAGGCGAAGATACTCCAGGTGGCCGTGACGAAGAAGACGCGCAGGTGCTTGACCTTCCTCGTCTCGCCGTCCGGCACCACGTAGACGCAGAGCCCGATGATGACGAACATGTTGAAGGCCGCCGAGCCCACGATGGTGGAGGGGCCCAGCGCGCCGGCGTGGAACCCGTGACCCACCACCTCGATGACGGACAGCAGGATCTCGGGCGCCGAGGAGCCCAGCGCCATGAGGGTGAGGTTGGAGACGGTCTCGTTCCAGATGCGGACGGTGGTGGTGGTGGTTTCCCCGTTGGGTTTCTTGATGGTGATCTCCTTCTCCTGCGAGGTGATGACCTCGATGGACGCCATGAAGCGGTCGGCGATGATCGACACGCCGAGGAACATGTACACCAGAGCCACGAAGTAAACCGTCGCCCGGGCGACCTTGTCCCCGAAGGACGGGTTCTGGGGCTCCCAGATGGGGAGGATCACGCCCTTGGAGCACATCTCCGCCTCGCTGCAGGTGCTGTTGTTGGTGGACGCCGCGGAAACGGAGCCCTCCACGCTCGGCTCGGGGGGGGCGCCGGCCGCCGAGGGGTGGAGCTTGAGGAGGAGGATCGCCGTGACGACTGCTAGCCTCAGGGCGGGGGACAGGAGCGAGGAGCGATCCCAGCGGCCCATGTTGCCGTGCCGACCAGTGTTATGGGGTGCAGATGAATGGGGATGCTGAACCTGAAGAGAGAGGAGAGAGAGAAGTGAGTCCTACACCTGCTGAATGGTTTTAATAAAGTCCAGCTGACCTGATAATGGCTGTTCAAACCAGTGAAATGCTTGGATGAAGGGGGATGTTTACCGCTTTTTCTCCCCTTTAAGTTATTATTTCCACAATATTAGATCATTTTATCAGATTTGTCAAACTTACTGTGTTTTAAGATTTATCTTCCCCCCCCTTTAGCACCACTAATACTACATTACCCCACATGGAATTTTACTTGAGCCTGTACTGAACCTCAATTTTATTTTGTAAAGTGATCTTACACGCTCAAATAAAACCTGACGATGAGAAAATAAATGTTTGGATGAGAGGAGAGTCAAAATAAGTCACTCAGTCTTTTTCAAGATTATTTTGCCTGATACTTAGGGTTTTTTCGCTTGTGACAGGAGAAATGCAGCACAGGCGATCGGCCAGATCACATCACATGCACCTTGGGTTTAGTTTATACTCTCTGTACAGTCAACATTGTTGTGGACGGCAGGTCTGAACATACAAGGCTTTCCTCCCCACATGTTTAAGTGTACAAAGACATTTTATAATCAATCACACAGCTTCTACAGCATCAGATCTCATTGTTTCTATAGCAAGTATTTTAATGAAACCGAGCTCTCCAAACACACACAATTTCTACATGCTACAGGTCACATAATTAATGTGTCTGTACAGTTACTGTAAAACAAATCCAACAGATCTTTGTTTAAATTGTACGGATATCTGAAGTTTGCTTTTAGATTTGTTTTACTTTAGAAGTAAACAGTGAGCTGGCACCGTAATGTAACCTGTATAGGTCTAGAAGCAGTGCGGTTGCTCACTATAAGGAGTCGAGTACAGCACTTCATGCTTTACAATAACTGAAAAAATGAATGCCAGAAAAACCCCTATGTTTTAAGTAAGATGTTTGCTTAGCTGGAAAAGACAGGAAGTTCAAATAACCACACCAAAGACAAACTACAGCTCCTCGACTCTCACTGTGGATTTCCAGGAAACGGCTTTTGAAATCTAACAGCCTGCTGGACTTCAAGTGGACCAGGCAGACTGTTTTGAATCCACTCCCCTCTTGTGCCCTAAAGATAACTGAGCATTAGAGAGGGGAATTAAGACAAGCCACCAGATCAAATGCTGGCCAGTTCCGGCTGGGGCTCATAAATCAGACAGTTTGGTAGCCAATTGGTGGCATTATTGTGTTCTTAAGCTATAGCTGGCTCAAAATAGTGATAGTGGCTGGAGAAATGTGGGATGCACTTGCCATTGTGAGCAGTGGACAATGCTCATCATTTGCATTAAGGATCAGGTGGGATTGGAAATGTCCGTAAAAGGAAAAATCCACCCTCTTACATTATTAGATATCAGTTTATGATACAATGTTAAGTGTTTTTTTGTGTACCCACTTTCCCTCAACCTGCCTCGTCTACTTCTACTTCAATTAGTGATTTCCTACATTTCCCAGAATGCCTTTCAACAACCCCCCCAGAGAACAGGTGTAACCTTGATGCATTCAGCTGTGGGCTTTACATGTAGGTGGAGAGAGCGATAATGCGATAGTGAGAGCAAAAGCGATAGTAAAACTAAGAGAGCAAGAGTTTTTTTTATGGCTGCAGTGCATTCTGGTCTCTCTCCTGCTCCTGTGGGTGGAGAAATTGGTCTCTCTCCTCTTCTACGATGGATTTCTCCCTGTATGATTGTTGAACATCTCTTAGTGCAAAATGGCGGCTCTAGAAAGAAGCCCTCGCTCTTTGATTCTGACGGACTGACACCAAAACCTGACGTTTACCGCTGATGTTTTAGATCGCTGAAACATTTTCTCATATCAAACTCCATCGTAGCTGCTGGAAATATCTGGAGGTGATGTCACCTCGTCTACGATTGGCCGGTTATCCACGAAGAAGAAAAATACACCAAACAACAAAATGCAAAAATGCCCAAAAATGCAATGTAGATCACCAACTAGCTGTTTGTTAACAGTGTTAAAATTGAGTTTTCCTTTAAGTAGGTCAGTGTAAGAGAGAGCCCAAAATCCTATTACACTGTAATAACAAATAATCAATAATTCAGGTTCCATGTAATTGTGTACACACACTAAATAAAATGTAGGAAAAAGGTAATTTGTTGAAGGTAAATTTCACAGAAGTAATCACGCCTCTGCAGCCTCAGTGAAGCTACCAGAAATTACAGCTAATTGCACATAGTCTATGGGGAGAATAATCCATATGTAATTAGTATGAATTTTAGGCTACATCATACGGAGCATACATGTGTGTTCATGCGTATGTGTGTGCATGTGTGTTATTAAAGGTGTACAAATGCGTGAGTGTATGTGCATGCATGTGTGTGTGTGAGTGTGAGTGTGTGTGTTTAAGTGTGTGTGTGTCTAACAGTGTTCTATGTAAGGGGGGAGGAAGTAGATTGCCACGGAGCAGACTGAAGGGGGATGTGGGTGTTTGCATAATTTGTCAGCACTAGTTTCTGAAGCACACACACATCGTCCCAGGAGGTTTAAGTGATAAAGAGAGGAAAATGCAGTGTTTGCTTTGTGCTCTCTTCCTCTAGACAGATTTTGTGTGTAGGTGCCAATGTATTCTCTATGACAGTGGTTCTCAACGTGGGGTCCGGGGCCCACCAGGAGGTCCACAGCAAATTGATGAATTGTTAAACTTCACCATTGTTTAATTTACAAGAAGTTAACCCAATTAGAGAATAAGAATGACTGTTTTGATCATAGTTTCTCTGTTATCTCTACCTACAATACAGATAGTCGTGGGATTCTGGACAAAATCATATCTAACAATAAAAATATTCTCAGATTTGGGTCCAAGAGACTAAATTAGGGGTCCTTGATATGAAAAAGCTGTAAATGTAAGAGTCTGGAGAGCTCTATGGGACTATGTTGATAGATGACGGACCTAACTGGCTGTCCGTCCTTTTTACGCAGCATTGTCCGTATTTTTTATGTAGGTCAAAATTTGAAACCATTTAAACTTTTTTTCAAATAATTATCCGTTAACTGAATACTAGCTTACAGGAGACGCTGCAGGTGGAACTCGCCTTTTCTCTCGATTTTAAAAAATGAAAGAGCAACTAATTTCACTCACACACAGCTTCCCAGAGATGCATGAAAAACAGACTACTGATTTGCAAAGACAGAAACAGAAACCAGTCTGGCCTGGCACAATGTGAGAGCAGCGATTGGTCTCCCAGGTTGGTTTTATAGAAACAAAACTGTGAATCCTGACATTGATATATTAGTTTGCTAGAGCGAGGATGACAACAGGTAGGAGCTTGAGTAGAGCTCCATGTTTCTGTGTTTACAGATTATCCACCTGCCTTTTTTCTTTCCAAAGCGCCACACCTCCGTTTCACATTCCAACCGGACAAAGAACGGAGAGTGACGGTTCCATATGTGAATTTCATGTTTCATCCGTTTCTGTTTGGCCGCTGGCTCATGCATAACGTCTGCCCCCTCTCTACTCACCCACTCATCCAGAGAGACAGTTACCCAGGAGCCTCCTTTTACCACTTTGCAAAATTTTTAGACACACACACAGACACACACACAACTGTAATCCACTCAGCGGGGATCAGTAACGGGGACCGAGAGCTGAAACAAACATCACTTAAACAGCTTAGAGCTCTCCAGAAAACAAGCTACTTCCACATTCCTGAATGCAAACATCTATTTCTGGATAATTAACTATTCACAGTCTTCCACAGCAGGAGGATTTACGGATCACCGGTAGCTCCATCACTAGTTTTCTGCCCTTCCTTCGAGAAACCCCACATGGTACTTTGCTCACAGGCCCAGATCTCATCCAACAACACACAGCCTGAACCAGGAGAATCTCACTGATAGGAGGACACTGGGCTGGATGTTGGGGTTAGGTCCCCCTATAACAGCTGTACATACCACAGACTCTACCTCTAATGTTCTTACAGTAAAGGGATAGCCGACTAAAATATGCAATTTCTCATTAAAATGTTTTTTTAGTCATCGTTGGGTATAAAAAGCAACAGGAAACTGAGAATCTGAAGTTGTTTCTACGCTGAGAAAAGCCCATCAGTCGATTTTTCCGTTTTTCTGCGGGTTAAAAACTGCTTCCACATGTCAGAGTGGGAAATCCAATCAGAACACAGCCTCAACACACCGCTCTCTCTCTCCAGTCTAGAGTGAACCTCGCTCGACCGAGGTTTGTTGTTTAGCTAATCTATGCTGACAAAAATCATTTTCACTGGTGAATGTTTTAGTTCCAACCATAGACTGTAAAAAAAGATGGAGTAGTGAGTGTGACGTCACCCACAGGTCTCTGAAGGGCCGTTTTGAAGCCAATAATTGGGGTTTACGAGAGCCGCCATGTTGACATTTTTTGGAGCCGGAGCAGCCAGAGTGAAGCCGGGGGTTTGCCACAGCGCCGCAGCGCCGCCTGCTATTGGACCGTAATCAGCGACCTGTCAATCACTGGACAGGTGACCTGTCAATGGGGAAACGGGAAAACTAGCCTGTTTTATAACCGTTATATCCCATTATCCCGACGCAATTATTTTGAAAATCACCATACGGACACATATTAGAAGAAGTGAAATTAGCTACTGAGACCAAAATCTTTTGTCGAAAAAATGTATTGACTTTATATTATGAGTGAGAAGTTGAGCTGTGGTCCCATTGACTTGAATGGAGTTGGGCGGGATTTAGAGTCTTTTTGGAGCCGGCCTCTAGTGGACATTAGAGGAACTGCAGTTTTCAGCCACTTCCTTATTGGCTTCAGAATTCACCGGTGGTTTTGGCCGCTTGGTTCCAACTAGACTGAGCTAGCAGAAGTGTGTTTTGTGTGAAAGGTTTGGAATTTATCAAGTGTGGCCGCTAAGCAGCAGCCTCTCTCTCTCTCTCTCTCTCTCTCTCTCTCCAGTGTAGAGTGAAGCTCGCTCGACCAAAGGACAGAGGGAACGCCCAGCAGCTCTCTGAACTGTATCACTATAGAAAATGCTAAAAGCTCCATTTTATTACAGCTACTGAATGTTAGGAACGCTCAAATAACAGTCAACTCCTGGAGAGAGGGTCAACTTTCACTCCCCGTCCCACCAGATGTGACTGGGAGGGACTTCAAAGGGATGTTTACAGATATCATAGAGGAATTAATCATAATCATAATAATTATTTTCAATCTCAGGACAACAGCAGTTATGTGCCATTTACCTGCCGGGATGGGAGGATAGCAAGATTCATCTCAGTAATTTGGCTTGGGTGTCGTTTGAAAGCAAATGCCGTTTAGAGGTATAGGGTATATACTGTTTTTCCGACAATAGCAGGTAAAAATCCACAGGAATGTTTAGAAGGGTGAGCGGGCATGCTGGGAAATGGGCTTGACATTCACTGTGGCCAGAATTATTCTTTAATAAATGTGGAATTTGCCAATAAGTGAACATTTCATTTCAATTGTTCGCTGTGACTGCAAATACTAATAATAGATGTTGACACAAAATGCAAAAAAATCACTTCAGTAACTGGGGTTTTAGTTTCAGCTCTAATCCTGCAGCTGTAACAAAAAGAAAGTGAAATCTAAAAGGCGGCTGAGTCTCAGGCTGCAAATCCAACAATATAAATCACAGTTTCTCTCTCATCACATGCAGCCCAGACTCTTACATTTACAGCTAATTGAACATCGTTGAATCCATTTCCACTGGGGAAATAATCAATGTTCATTTTAGACTACAAGATATTATATATATTGTGTGTAGCCTATGTGTGTGGGGGAAATAGATTATCTCACAGAGCAGCAACTGGTAACTTGGTGTGTATGTGTGTGTGTGTGTGTGTGTGTGTGTGTGTGTGTGTGTGTGTGTGGTTGATAGTGCTAGTTTCCAGGCAAATCAGATACTCATGGTGTAATACAATGTGTGTGTGTGTGTGTGTGTGTGTGTGTGTGTGTGTGTGTAGCGATCAGTCCTCCGTTGGTGAATTTAAACATGTGGCTGAAGTAATCCATGTGTGATGAGTTGCAGTTCCACTGCTGTGTTGATGTGTACTGAGCGCGCTCAGCTGTGGCTTCAGATTTTTTTGCTCTGATGTTAAGAAAATCAATGCCAAACAAAATTACACGTCTACTTCATTAAACTTCAATTCAATAAGCCCATAGCCAAACATTTTCCTCCCAGCTAATGTGATCCGGGACCGGTCCAGCAGCTCCCTGGCCTTCTTGTGTGGTCACACAAGGCTTTGTGTGGCATTTCCAAGCGATCAATAATTCAGCGAGCTTTGGGATTTGGTTGTTTCACTTAAGTATGCCATTTTTCTAACAGACTGATGGCTAAAGAGCAGGGTCTGTATACTACAGACCGGTGGATTTCAAAATGAGGCCCACGGCCCCCAGAAACAGTTGAAGGTTTGATGATATTTCATTATACCAATTAGCTGTTCAGAAAAACTTAAAGCTGTAAAACGATTGGTGGAATTAAATCTTTGTGCATTTAATTAGATGAAACATCCGTCTAATTAGCCCTGTGGAAAAACTGGACCATTGTAGCAGCAAATATAATAAGACACATCAAAGAAAAGTAGGACATAAATAATAGAGCAAATGTTCCCACTGAGCATTAGACGTCATTTCAACCTGCCGTCTATACTGCAGCTCTCATAAAGCCCAGGATCTGTTTGGCTATGTATCGCCCAGTTTTAGACCAGGCAGTAAATACATCATTACATACTGAAGCAGTGCATAAACAGCTGTAAGTATCAAATATATGCACCAGACTCCATATGAACTAAAGACTGTAGACATTTAGCCTATTTTTAGCTAGACTGCTATAAACTATTTAGACGTCTTTTCAATATAAAACTGCTCAGTGGGGAGGATTATATATAAGCATATGCAACCAAGACTTCTAAAACTCAGACATGTTAAAGGAGAAATATATGAATGAAAATGTGCAAAAAAAGTCTGGATTCCAGTGTTTACAAACGTATCCGGTACTTGGTATCCGGTATCCGTTTTGGAGGAAGGTCTGTATAGAACCATTTTGTGTTTTTTTTACCTTTATTTTTCTCTTTTCCAGCAATGCTCTGCTTCACATTCAGCCAGTTTTACACACTGATACTGGGAGCTGCCCAGTACAACCACAGTCGACACAACTACAGTCGCCCACTCAGCATGTCCACAAAACCCGGGGGTTAAATAGTTTGAGAGACGGCCTGTAACTGAAAAGTCGTGTGTCCTACCTGCTCACTCACTTTACGTCACGCTGGATATTAGGGCTGAACAATTATACAAAATTTCATATGGCCTGCTGCAATTTTCAAACCACAGGAGGCGCAATATTTGTTAAAGGTGAAATGTGAGTCAAAATACCATTTTAAATTAAATATTGTCGTGCTGCAGAGATGTCCTGGCCTACACATCATATTCTACAGACTTAAGAAAACATCTTTGTTTGGTACAGATCCCCGCAAAAATCACACCATAATCATTTTAATACGTTTTTCAATGAAAATGAGAATAATGATGTAAAAATTATATTTCTCTCTAATATCGCAAATCATATCGGAATTGCAATATCAGTCAAAATAATCGCAATTAGACACTTTTTCAAAATCGTTCAGCCCTACTGGATATGAGCATCAGCTAAATGCCTGGAATACTACGAGAGAAAACCTCCATTAAGGCTCAACAATTCTCCAACTTGCAAAGCTGCAGCCTCCGCAACAGTTTGTAGTCTTCCAGGTTTGATTTTCCAACAAAATAGCATGTGAATGCAGCGCTGTTTAGCAGCCGACTTGGTCTCAAAAGTCCCAGATATAGGACTTTCCCAGCAGCACATGAACGCAGCATAACAGTTATGGCTACAAAACGATAACTAATGGTGTAATGGTGGAAATCCCAGATCTGGATCACCACCAAAAACCAAAACCGATCTTCTATGTCGACCGAATTTCAGCCAAATCCATTCATTAGTTTGAGATGTCTTGTTAACAGACAGACAGACAGACAGACAGACAGACAGACAGACAGACAGACAGACAGACAGACAGATAGACAGACAGACAGACAGACAGACAGATAGGGGGGAAACTCCTTCCTGCCAGAGGTAAAGTGTCAAGTCGACCTCACAGCGCCTCCAGCTCTCATCCTCGCTGGGACCCCACCCTGCTGGTGACATCACCACCTGAATGTCTCTCTATCCCAGGGAAAACCCCATCAGACCAGATCAGTTCATGGGGAGACTGCTACTTAAAGGGAAGTGGGACCAGCTGGAGTCTAATTGATTCGCCGCGGGAGAGAATCACCTTTAATTTATTTCATACGGCCAACGTGGCGGCTTAGTCTGAAGATATGGATATTGTGCAAAAAAATAAAAATAAAGTGTTAATAGGTGGAAATGAGTTTAGAGAAGTAAAAAGAAAAAGAAAAACTCTGCCTCTAAGACTGCAGCGATAGATTGATAGTTCTTCACTGTATACTATCTAGTAAAATAGTAATCAAGAGTTCATAAATCTGAATTTTACTATAAATATGTCATGTCCTCGGTATCTGTCCAGGAACTACAGATGAAAATAACTAAGTTAAAGTGATTATCCATTGTCCCTGTTTCATACATAGAGAAATGCAAAATATAAACACACAGCACCATGAAAATAATCTGAAATAATGTACCAGTGCTAAAAGTCATTAGTTGCAGCCTCCATTAATTTAAATTTGCTGCTTTTCAGCAACACCTTGCTTCACTTTCCTACAGTTACATCCAGATCCACCTGGGAACTGCCCAGTACAGCCACAGTCTTCTAATGTTGGCTGGAAGTAGGGCTCAAAGCTATGAACAAGAAAATAAAATGGCGATTATTTGACAGAATATTGTATTTGCGATTTAAACTGCGATTCATATCATCACAAGGTTTTCTTGTCATACATTTTTTTAGAACTTTCAAATTGTTTAAAGAAAAGTGATTTTGTTGTGTGCAGGATTTACTGAGTTTGAGTCTGATGAAATGTTTGCAGCAGTATTGTACTGTATATTGTCCAAAGATTACCTGCAGCTCTAAAACTCCTTGTTCAGAATCCATGTTGGACGCTTCTCTCTCTGAAGCTATTAATTGTTGCCTCTACCATTTGTTCATATTGCAATTTTGATTTTGTGTGTTTCTCATTCACACAATTTCTTCCCAGCTGGTGTGGGGATTGGAAACACCAATCCTCCACTAACAAGCCCTCCACCACACACTGAGTACCAACACTGAAAGACCAGCACAGACCTGACGGGAGAATCAGAACCATTACTAACCCAGACCCACTGCTCCGGCTCCTTGTTATATTTACTCTCACCGGCTCGCTTAAAATTCACTCACAGACTCCTTTTGAAACCTTGTTGACACAACGATTCAGATTGCTTTACACTTTATCAGGAAATTACGCTCCAGATGACTTAAGATAATTAATTAGGCATTCTGCTTGAACAACCGTTCTGCTGCGAGAGCGGAGCGGCGTGGAGGCTGAGCGTCGGCAAAACACGTCCTGTGGGAATGACTGAGCGTAGTTTAACAGATAAAACAGTGATACGTGAGCTGGTATTGATACCGAAGACGAGGGCGTGGGCACATGTCTCTGCTGTAAGCAAGGCCAGGCCGCTGTTTTGGATTTCCACACTGAAATATCTCAGCTTTCAAAATGTCCCCTCATGTGTTATGACCTCAAAAACATAAATTACACTACCAGTCAAAAGTTTGGACACACCTGATTGAATGTTCTATGATTCTCATTCTCTTAAAACCATTTTGATCTAAAGGCTTCTGCTTAAATGCTTGAAATGTGTTTCTTAGACAAATATAAATAGTGAAGTTGATCCTATGTAAATGTGAATTTCTTTCCAAAGCCTTTGCCTTTCCATCAAGGCAAAGGGCGGCTCCTTTAAAGAATCTAAAACATAAGATAGTTTTGTTTAACATTATTACATAACATTACATAAATGTGTTTAACACTTTTTTGTGTTATTTCATAGTTTTGATGCCTTTACTATTATTCAAAAATGTGAGAAAAAAAAAGTAAAAATAAAGAAAAATGTGTGTGTGTCCAAACTTTTGACTGGTACTGTAAGCCAAACCAGCACAAATTTTTATTTTTAAGCCACAAAAACTGGACTACTGCACCCCCTTCCCCAAAGGAGAAGACAAAAACAAAAGAACAACACAAAAAGTTATCAAGAAAACCAAAAGCACGAGCTGCAGTGATGCGTGCCCCCCCCCACGCTCCCACTCCTCAGGGAGTTTTTATAGGCAGCACCCAAAGGTGTCAACAATGCAGCTGATTAGACCGACTGCCAACACCTGGAGAAAGACAGAGGAAGGAGAGAGAGAGACACTCTGGCAGTGGAGTGCATAACACCCAGACCCCTTCTCTACAAACCAGGGCTGCCAGATCTGACACTGAATCATGCAAGGACATAATACTTCAACTCAGTGATGTAGTGGTAAATTAAACAGGTGGGTAAACCTCCAGTTGCTGACCATCATGTGGCAAACCACCAGTATAAATAATACTGGTGGTTTCACTTCACTTTCAGAGAAGCATCCTCACATAATTTACATCAGTTTTATACAAATTACTCCGATATGTACTATGAAATAAGGTTAAAATGGGGATGGAACGATCTGCTTATCTCACGATACGATATGCTGCGATATGCGATATGTGGGATTCGATACGACCACGATACGATGTCATAAATAAAAGTTCAGTGACAACAAAGTCTGACTGTGCAGAATTTTGTTTAAATTATTTCTGAGCCACAAATCTTTCTAGCGATGCCATTGGCTGCTAGAATGGAAAAAAAACAATGTAAATATGCCATTACAAAGAGCGAATAA
>NW_027281658.1:425000-450606 GCF_046629955.1 Centroberyx affinis | reverse complement strand
CTGCCATATTGATGTTCCTGCTCATTGGCATAGTGCAATGGGTGCCATTTTGGCTCAAAGTGCTGTCCCTGGGATGACAAAATCAATGTAAGATAACACTGTAGGCAGTGACCGCTCCCACTGCTGACACACAGCCTGGACCCGCGCCACGGCCTGAGGAGTAGAGGCAATGGACCTCAGTGTGACTACAACAGTACAAGATCACTACACACACACACACACACACACACACACACACACACACACACACACACACACACCCCGCTCGAGTGGCACTGAATCAAATATTGATCAGTGGCCCAAGTCCCCTTGGTTACTTGATATATTAAAGTGAAAGTACATCCTCTCTCTCTCTTTCACACACACACACACACACCATCAACCACACACACAAGCAACAGTTTAACATTGTGTGTGTGTGTGTGTGTGTGTGTGTCGGCTGTGTGACTTGTGTTGCGCTGGAGTTGGCTGGCAGCTTGAATATGAATGACGTCTGAACACACCCACAGTGCGTCAGCATGGTCACACACGGACAGGATACACACTCACGTGGCTCAAATACATATTCAAAAAAGCCCTGAGAGCGTGTTTTCCTTTGTGTGTGTGTGTGCGTGTGTGTGTGTGTGCGTGTTCCTGAATCCTTTGCCAGGTACTCGTGCCCATTCACTGTACAAGCTGTTGATTTCGGAAACACAGAAGTGAAGAGTGTGATCAACTGCAATGCCATTGTGCAGTTTACTGTGGCTTCTAATGTTACCTTGAGCACAGTTTGAGTGTTTTGAGTTGGAAATGTGAAATGAGTGTTTGACTGAATTATAATGTCAAAGAGTGTATACACTTTTAGCATGGTTAGCCCCAGTGCAGGGTTCCCACTGTGGCCCTGATGTCAAATTCCATGACTTTTCCATGACTTTTCCATGACTTTTCCATGACTTTCCATTAAAAAGTCGGAGCGTTCCTCCTTCCTGGTTTGTTCATGTTGTTTTTCTAAAGGGGGAGAGCAGTCTGGTTTCCACTACAGATGGACTGAAAACCATCTAATGCAATGAATGTGTGAAACATATTCTGCTATATATGTCCAAATATATCCTGTAATTCCTGCTATTGCCTGATTTCTCCACAGAATCTATCAAATTCCCTGACTTTCCCTGTCTGGAATACAAGCTCTCAAAATTCCATGATATTCCGGAAATTCTACACTGTCAGGTTTGTGTGTGTGAGTTAGTGCAGTGGCTGAGAGAAAAACTGAGAGACTGAAAGACTACACCTGACAGTGGAGACAGGCCTCCTCTGTGCGCGTGCACACACACACACACACACACACACACACACACACACACACACACACACACACACACACACACACACACACACAGCCAATCAATCAATAGCCAATCAATTGCAGTGACTTAACAGGCTGCTGAACAACAGTGAAACAGAGAAAGCAGAGAAAACATGTTTTCCATCTATCTTCTTCTTCTCCTCCTCTTTCTCTCTACCTCTAATCCCGCCATTCTTCCCTAATCTGTGTTGGTTTCCATTATTGTTGTCATTTACTTAAGGGATGGGGGGCAGTTTGGATATTGGTACAGTAACGGTCTACAACGGTCCAATAAAGTTGATTTGAAATTCAAATCCAGGATGTGTTTTGCTAATCCTTGGTAAACGGATGTGACAACATGTCATAAGGAATTAGTGGGCTGGGAAATACACACCTACACACACACACACGTGCACACACACTTGTAGACACACACACACACACACCTGTGGGCACACACACACACACACGCACACACACGCACACACACACACACACACACACACACACACACCTATAGACAAACCAACACCCAATACAGGTCACCAAAAGTGACAACAGCATTAGTGTCATTGGTTAATGTGTGTGTGTGTGTTTGTGTGTGTGTGTGTGTGTGTTCCCATGACAACCGTGTCCATCTCCCACCTGGCCTTGCCATCAGCTTATATCAGGCACTTTTCTGCTCTGCCATTTCCATAATGCCTTTCCACTGCGGATGGATTGGTGAGTGGAGGAGAGGAGAAAAGAGATATAGAGAAAGGAGGTAGAGAGGACAGTGGAAGAAGAGAAAAAAAGAAGAGAAGAGAAGAGGAGACAAGAGGAGACGAGAAAAAAGGAAGGAGAGAAGAGGAGAGCATGTGAGCAACTGATGGTCGCTAGGTGCCCGCCGGTCACCATAGCGACGTGCGGCGATGTGCAGTGCCATGCTGCGCTCCTGCTGACATCACACCTGTTGAGACGCTGTGTGTGTGTGTGTGTGTGTGTGTCTTGGAACCAATTAAATGACATAGCGATGCAGGTGGACTGAGGGTCTAATGTACACAGAGAGAGAGAGAAGAAAAAGGCAGTAGTGTATATTTCTTCACCCCATGGACACAGCTGCAAACAGTGTGTGTGTGTGTGTGTGTGTGTGTGTGTGTGTGTGTGTGTGTCCTTTCTGGGATGCTGTGCGCCCATGTGGGAGCTTGTGACATCAGCAGTAAGAGTGACTGACAGCAGCCTGAAACACACACACACACACACACACACACACACACACACACACACACGAGGGCTAGAGGTGACCCCCCACCCCTTGCTCCCCACCTAGGACATTCAATACTCTGATAGAGAGACATAGAGAGACACAAAGAGACAGAGACAGACAGACAGAGAAAGAGAGAGGGAGGGAGAGGGAGAGAGAAAGAGAGAGACAGAGATAGAGAGAGACATATCAGGAGAACGATAGAAAGACATAGAGAGAAAGAGAGAGAGCCAATGAGGTGATGTAGATTTGCTTTGTCAAGTCCCATCAGCTCCCTAACTCACATTTCTGAACAAATAAAGCTAGACTGGGATTTGAATTGGTGCATCTGTGTGAGTTACCTTCGATTGCTGGATGGTGTGTGTGTGTGTGTGGCGGGCAGCCATCAGGGCAAGTTCCTCTTGTCAGCTGAATATTTTATGTCCTTTCTCATGGCTGAGCTCTTTTAACAGAATTCGTTAAACGGCACACACACACACACACACACACACACACACATACACACACACACACACACACATTGCGTACAAACAGACACACATAGTTATGAAATCCCCGTCACTTGTGTAATCCTTACCTTTTTAACCCAATAGGAGGCAGGCAGGGATTCAATTTAAAATGGCCGTTAGACGCAGTATCTTAATATGCCATCGACCTTTAGAGCACAATAACACACGGGGGAAATTCAATTCACAAACATATGATTGTCAAACGGAATGAAATTACTTCGGTGGCAACAGGAAATTACATTAGGGTTAACCTTAGCTGCCAATTAAACTGAATGTGAAATGGCAAAAAATAAACATATTAGGGAGATGAATGGGTGTGTGTGAGTGTGTGAGTGAGTCCAATTGATGCACCATGACCGAGGTTGAGAAGATGCTCCCTGACATCCAAGCCTCACGACTGAGATTATACACCACTTCACTGCACGCACACACACACACACACACACACACACACACACACACACACACACAGGACAGCCAGAATCACTCTCCCTGTCCCTCTTTTGTTTCTACCGCTGCTCTCCCTCTCCTCCCTCTTTCCTCTCCTCCGTCCATTCAGCATCCTTTCATCTGCGCTGCAGTGAAGCTCAATACTGCTCCCTGCTGGGGAAAGCCATAGCAGGCTTTCCCCGAGGATTATACAGGGTTTGTTGGACTTGTTTTTCCCCCCCACACACACACACACTAGTTGTCAGGATGGATGAGTGGTCTTAAGGCACCAGGATTTTGTGGGTTTTCATCCCCCATCAATCTTGCTCCTCTTAGATGATGGTTTCCCTTATGATTCCTGACTTTCTGGACTTCACAGTATGTGCAGTCTTGTGATCTGCTAATAGGACTCACTGAGGCTGAAGGAGGAGAATGTCCACCTCAACAGGAGAATTTTACACTCATTATCTGACTGTTGCAGAAAGCCAAATAGGGCGTTTTCACACCTAGTTTGTTTGGAGCCTTTATTTCGAACCCTGGAGCGTTTTCCCCCCCAAATTCAGTTTGTTTGGGCACATATGAACACAGCAATCACACTCAGGTGTGGGCCAGAACAAGCGGAGTGAGACCATGCTGGCCTCAGTCCACTTCCAAACAAACTGGCGCGGTTCCTTGGTAGTGAGAATGCAATGCGAATTCGGCCAAAGGACCGAACTCACTATGATAAACATGCCAAGGCCTATAATATCACCTAAGCAAGCTGACCTGATGCATCTTCTGAGTAGACGGAGGTGGTGTCTGGAAACAGTGTGTCTTTGTAGAATCAAAAGCAGCAACACATTGTTTTCGAGACGCAGCCTTGATTCACGTTCAAATTGAATATTCTGCTCATGCAGTAAACACTGGTGTACAAACCAGAGAATAACAGCAAAGACAATAACCTGACCACACTGCTGGTGTGCAAGCCTATGCTCCACTGTGTTCCTGTGTTTTGTTTTTGTTTTTTTCCAGGAAGTACAGAATTCCCGCGCAAAAATTCTGACCAATGAGAGACCAGTTTGATCACGCATGAGGTTTGTTTACACATCTTGGTCCGCTTAGAAATATTGCTGTTTGAAAAGAAACCGAACCAAGGGTTAACTGCAACATTGTAACAAATTAGTCGCTGATTCGGAACAAAGCAAACAAACTACAGGTGTGAAAACGGCCTAAGACTTTTTCAGTACTTTTTTTTAATGCTACCTGGAAACCACTTTATAAACCAAAATAAAGAAACAAAACCATCCAATTTCCCATTTTTTGGGGGGAAATGCAGCACACAGAAACCTGTCACTGTATGGTGGAAAAAGATAAGACCCTTATTAACTGTATTTAAGACGTTTTAATACTTTTAAGACCTTAAATTTAGATAATTTAAGACTTTTTCAGACTTTTGAAGAAACTGTTATCCTGCTCTCGAAGGAAATGTGGCAATATAGTTAAATGACTCCTATTAAAAGAAGAATAGCATAGGTGGAAGAAAGGTCAGTTAAAAAAACAATGGAAGATAGCTGGTGGAAAGATGATATGTGTGTGGTATATGGCAAATTTGGCAAAACCTAATGTGTTGTTGCATTTGGGAGTGGGAAGCAGTCTGTGTGAAGACCATTCACGTCTGACAAAAATCAGACTATACTCCCATTAGATGATTACATGCAGCAGACATGCAAGCAGCTTTCCGCATCAACTCCTCTGCATCTAAACCCGCTCCAATATCCCAACACTGAAGATCCATAAAGATATTCCCTTCATGTCCCCCTGATGATATAGCAACCACCATAAAGACACTCAGGGGAAAAGAAACAGTGTAGAAGCAACTCTGTAAATCAGTGATTCTCAACCTTTTTCATATCAAGGACCCTAATTTTGCACACATCAGAGCCACGGACCCTCATCTGATGAGATTTTGTCTCTCAGACCCAAATCTGAGAATATTTTTATTGTTAGATATGATTTTGTCCAGAATTCCATGACTATCTGTATTGTAGTTAGAGAGATAACAGTGAAACTATGATCAAAACAGTCATTCTTCTACATTCTCTAACTGTGTTAACTTCTTGTAAATGAAATAATGCTGAAGTTTAACAATAAATCAGTTTGCTGGCGACCCCCTGGAACCACCTCAAGGACCCCTGGTGGTCCCCGGACCCCATGTTGAGAACCACTGCTGTAAATAACCAGAAGCAAGTCCATAAAAGTGAGTTTTTCATTGTGATTTGGAACAAGTTACTGACTTGTAAAAGCAGAGGTGGGACCGAGTTCACTTTGCTCGAGTCCCAAGTCAGTTTCAAGTCTTGAGGCTCACCAAGTCAAGTCCATGTCATTAAGGTCAAGTCTCAAGTCTAAATGTAGAACAGCAAGTCAAGTCAGAACAAATCAAGAGTCCAGTATCAATTTAATATCTTAAAGAAAACTAAATATCTAGGACTTTTCAATGAAATATGGTTTTAATAGGATAAAAAGTTGGTAAGATTTGATTTCTATATTCAGTTTCAACTTCAATAAATTCAGTCATTCCATACAAATTCAGAAAACAGAATTTAAATACAGTTGTTTAGTGGAACAAAACTGTAAAGCTGACTTTATTTATTTATATTTTACATTATTTATATTTATATAGGCCTATTGTAGTTTATATTTTTTTACATTCAAACTTCTCCATTTGAATGTTGCAGCAGTGACTTTATGACTTCAGAATGGGCAACATTCTAGAGCTGCCATGTTCTGAACCTTGGCTGCTGCTGACTGCTGTCAGATGAAGACTGATACCCTGCAAAGTATATGCTTGTTTGCATGAGTATGTTCATCATAAATTAGTTTTGGCATTTTTGCCAAAAGTAGTGCAAGGATGTTGTGCTGTCCTTGGCGTTGTCAAAAGGTAAGTTTCACAGTTTTTCAGTAGTTTCTATGCTTTAAATGTGACCTTGTGAATTGATAATGTTGGCATTACACATGCTTGCATCTACAAGTGTTTTGCAGATACTATCTTGTGAGTCCAAGTTATGCCAACTTATATTAGTTATATTACTTATGTCTGTCATATTTAACCATGTGTATTTTTCTATATTCAATCAGCACAAAACAAAAAGCCCTGACAAAAATGTTGTCAGGGACAAAGCCAGCAGACTGCACTCCAATCATCAGGACAGGTGAGGAAATTCTTCATGACTGTATTCCTTTACTTTCTGTGGTCCTTAGAATAACCAACTGTGTTTCTCTTTATCAGCAGTGTGAACTTGAAGGAGCCCACAGAGGAGAAGGGGCTCCCCGGCCCTCCAGCAACCTCCGCCACTCCAGTCTCAGCACCAGAGACTGGGAACCAGCAGAAGGCCAAGAAGCCTTCTTGGTGGCAGAGGTTGTTTTCCAGTCGCTGCAAGGTACGTTTCACACAAAGTGCCGCTGCTAGACATGAACCAGATTTTAGTAGTTTGTAAATTTTACATTTGAACTTGTAAGTTGTGAATGAGATCAGATACTATCTTCTGTGAGTCCAAGTTATGCCAACTTATATTAGTTATGAAGGCAGCTTATGTCTCTGTCATATTTAACCATGTGTATTTTTCTATATTCCAATCAGAACAAACCAAAAAGCCATGACAAAAACGTTGTCGTGGGCAATTACGGCAGACTGCACTCCAGTCATCAGGAGAGGTGAGGAAATGCTTCATGACTGTATTCCTTTACTTTCTGTGGTCCTTTCATTAGCTAGTTTATTCAGTCTGGTGGATAATTTCACCCAAAGTGCCTAGAGACAACCAACTGTCTTTCTCTTTATCAGCAGTGTGAACTTGAAGGAGCCCAGAGAGGAGAAGGGGCTCCTCGACCCTCCAGCAACCTCCGCCACTCCAGTCTCAGCACCAGAGCCTGGAAACCAGCAGCCGCAGGCCAAGAAGCCTCGCTGGTGGCGGAGGTTGTTTTCCAGTCGCCGCAAGGTACGTTTCACACAAAGTGCCGCTGCTAGACATGAACCAGATTTTTAGTTTTACACTTGAACTTGTAAGTTGTGAATGAGAGCGCCGTACAAAAATGTATTTTTCAAGTTAGATGCAGTATCTTAATATGCCATGTATTTTTTATGTCATGTATTTTTATGTATTATATCTCTTTCTCCCAACAGAAAAGGAAGTGTAAGAATGCAGGCGCAAAGGCTCCAGCTGCTGCTGAGGCCAAACAGGGGCAGCCGACACAGAGGGATGAGGTGGTTGAATCCACTCCCACCAAAGTGGAGCAAGCCACTAAGGAGAAGCAGCCTCAAAAGAAGGCTGCCACCTCAGTGGAAATCATTCCTGAGGCAGGACGTCCTGTGCCTGACCAGGCTCGGATTCCTCCTCCAGCGGTCCAGACTCATGGACTCACACCGGCCACCCAGAGGCTGTCAAAGGAGCAGCCCGCCCCCCCGACACAGAGGGGTGAGGTGGTCGAATCCACTCCCACCAAAGTGGAGCAAGCCACTAAGGAGAAGCAGCCTCAAAAGAAGGCTGTCACCTCAGTGGAAATCATTCCTGGGGCAGGACGTCCCGTGCCTGACCAGGCTTGGATTCCTCCTCCAGAGGTCCAGACCCATAGAGTCAAACCGGCCACCCAGAGGCTGTCAAAGGAGCAGCTCGTCTGCCTCGGGTAAGCACACACACACAATGAATGTTCATTTGCATGCAGGTGTGCACATAAGATACAAAGCTGTAACAAGACATGAATCCATGCAATAGCAGTAAAACACAGAGGGAAGAAAATGCGCTCCAGTTTGTGACTCATTGAAGAAGATGTGATATTATTGTCTTCAGTCTGACTTGTTGTGTTTGTGTCTAAGGTTCCCCAACCTGGCGCAGACTTGCTATATGAACGCCAGCCTGCAGAGCCTCCTGAGTCTGAAAGCATTCACTCAGGAGATCAACCGCCAATGCAAGGTGTGGCATTCAGTCCCTGAGGCTAAATTGATCAGGTACATGCTACCCACCCTTCCACACACACACACACACACACACACACACACACGTAGCTTCCCTACTCTGCAGTGACACACAGTCATTCTGAAGCTCCTCCACAGACTTGCAGCTCAAGAAGTATATAAACAGGGTTGGGGAGTAACGGAATACATGTAACGGCGTTACGTATTTAAAATACAAAATATGAGTAACTGTATTCCGTTACAGTTACAGTTTAAATTGGTGGTATTCTGAATACAGTTACTGTCTTTAAAAATAGATTACTTGAAGGGATTACTTTATTCGTTTTGCTTTATTTGCCCTAAAATTCATATAAGGCAGGCATTTCCCATAAACAGATATAAAAAATGTGCAACAATTTGTGCGCGCGCAGTGCACCTGCCACACACCACAAGACAATGGCAATGTCGGAGGAGACACACAGCCAGGACACTCTCAGGAATGCCTTTTTGACATGGAAATATAAAGAACATTTTACTTACAAACATGGTCAAGAAGGTCGCAACATTACGGTGCAGATTTTGCATACATGAACCATATCGTGATATATATTGATATTGAGAAAAATCCTTATGATTATCATGATATTGAGTTCAACCATATCGCCCAGCCCTATTACAAATGACATTTTAGGGCATGTATTCAGTAATCTGTAGTGGAATACGTTTTAAAAGTAACTCTCCCAAAACTGTATATACGGTAAATAACAGAATACTAAAACAACAGTCTCTCTTCTCTTCCATTCTCTCCTCTCCTCTGTTCCTTTGCTCTTTCTCTCCAGAGGGTTTGTGGACGTCGGATTGTCCCGTCACTCCGACAGCAGGCTCCTCAAACGGAAAGTCCTCTGCTCCTTCAAGATGATGATCTTCGCTCTGACCAAAAGGTTTGGAGACAACAGGCAAGAAGTGAGTAAGCTTTGTATCTTCAGCAGAGAGCGCAGCAGCACGCAGATCTTTACTCCATTTTTTAATATCACCACCTGCTGGTAGTTTCTCCTCCTTGTGTTGAATTCTCTGTTTGTTTCTGTGTGTGTGTGTGTGTGTGTGTGTGTGTGTGTGTGTGTGTGTGTGTGTGTTCAGGATGCTCACGACTTCCTCACCACCATGTTGACGGAGATCAAATCTGTAGCTCCAATGCTGCGGAGAATCATGGCAATGACGGGCGAGAATTACACCTGCCCCGTGGAGGCTCACCTGGCCTTCAAGATGCAGAGCGCCAGGACCTGCAAGGGGTAAGACTACACAGCAACACACATCACACACGTTTCTACCTGCTGGGACGTCCCATAGATGACCATTCCTGTAGTTTCAGCCTGTCAGGATTCAATTAGGACGCCACAGAGATGTTTGAAATGCAGGACAGCCCCTCAACACTACAATACAGATCTGATGGCATTTTCAACTTGAATCATCTAAATGTCTCTTGATATGATGTTTGTGCATTATTCCCCTGCTGTTCAGATGGACTAAGTTGTAACAGTCTTGATAACAAAACATGCTAAGAAAGTTTGCCAGAAGATTGTCATATTATTGACTGATGTGTGATTCTCCTCATGTGTAGTTATGGTGCAAAGTCTGTCAAGCAGGAGGGCTTGTCATTAACTGTGTGTCTGTATTTTTATGTGTATTGCCCCTTTACTGTGTAGATGTGGGGTGCAGTCCTTGAAAGTGGAGGACTTCACCTTCCTCTCCCTGGACCTGGTGCCTGGAGGCTCGGTGGGACACTCGCTGCAGCGATACCTGATGGTAAGTGGCTCCTCTGTCTGATGGGATGCCCCATGTAGCACCTAACACTTAGTTCAAATGCTGCTAAACGGCCTGATTGTATGGATTTCAGTAAGTCTTTAGCAAGGGAGCCAATCAAGACGAGGCCCAGTTGTGATACTGGGGTCAGTCCAAGTGTCTATGGGTATGTTAGTCATTTGATTTGTTGCCATCCATGCAAATCTCTAACCTAAAGCACGCTAAAGCTTGCTGCTGTGTTGTGCTGCAGGAGGAGCAGCTGGAGTATCGCTGTGAGTGTGGAGCGAACAAATCTGGACAGCAGTGGTCCTTTTTGACCCTGCCCAGGTGAGTGACATCACATCCATCACAAACACACCACACAACTGTTGTCATTTCAGTGATTATGGACCTATATAGAATTTGTCTCTTACATACCTGGAGTACTTTGATTCACAGATAATATTAGAATAACTCTTCTGTTTCACCATCTTGTCTCTCTTCTCTCTCTCTCCCTCATTCTGTCTTCCTCTCTGTCAACTTCTGCTCCTATCTTTTCCTCTCCACCTCTCCCCCTTCATCCCTGTCTTTTGTGTCTACAGTACCCTGGTCCTGCAGCTGAAACGCTTCAGGTTCACACCCTTCTGGACCCTGGAGAAGGTGCAGGACCCTGTGGTTCTGTCCAGAGAGCTGCTGCTGGAATCTGGAGAGACAGGGACTGACCGTGTGACCCCCGTCAGCCCTGCGTCTGCCTCAGGTACTGCAGTGACATCTGAATTTGATTCTGTGATCCGGTCGTTGCAAGCAGAGGAAACATTTCAATGTGTTAGATATGAATTGACTTTAGAAATGTAGTGCATACAGTAGTCTGTATATTTAGAGCAGTGTAATATGGATGGTGATATTTGCATTTGAAACGGAGACCCAGAATCAAGTTTAGCGAAATATATGAAATGCTCATATTCTTTGCTGTTTTTCTTTCCCATTCTTTTATGTTCCAGATACAGAGAGCGGAGAGAAGAAAGGCCCCATGGTGAGGATAGAGGTAGAGATAGATGGATAAGTACTGCGAGAGAGAGAGGAAGAGAGAGAGACAGAGAGAGAGAGAGAGAGAGAGAGAGAAAATATTAAATAACAGGCTACAGACAGTTGTGTGCAGCTCAGCTGATAATTATAAAGTCTAAATAGAGTTCAATGGATGCTGGAAGTGAAGTGAAAGTCAATGTGCTGTGTGTGTGTGTGTGTGTGTGTATCTAACTGTTGTTTCTCAGGCTGTGACTCGCTACAATCTGGTCAGTGTGCTGAGCCACATCGGCTCCACAATGAACTCCGGTAAGATCAGCACACACTGCGCACAAACCATTATTTTCATTCATCTATTGATTATTGTTTGGATTAATCATTAGTGTATAAAATGTCAAAAATAATGACAATTGCACTCAATGTTTACACCAATAATTTGACCTTTACTTAAGTCAAATTTACGCAACTCTAACAATACTTGCACTTGAGTAGTAACACTTCATCCAGGCCTGTGAAAACAGAAAACTTGACGACCCACGAAAACTAGACGTCCCATGTAACAGTGTGTCCTCTCCTCTCCTCTCCTCTCCTCTCCTCTCCTCTCAGGACATTACATCAGTGACGGGGCCTACACAGACGAACCGGGAGGCGACCTGACAGACCGCTGGCTCTCTTATAATGATGAGAGGGTCAGTGAGACGACCGGGGCGTCTGTCTGCAACCTGAGGAAGAGCACAGCTTACATCCTCTTCTACGAAAAACAGGTAAGAGCACAGCAGAGACCATGTGTCTGATGTGGAAGAGACAGAGAGAAACAGTCCATGTGATTTCCTGGTCAGATTCAGGTTCAGAAGGACAGGGGTCTTGAAAAGGATTCTGTATGTCACCTGTCTAATGTTGATAAAATCCACTAATACGGGACTTATGTATGTTGTGTGTGTTGTGTTCTCAGCCGTAGAATAGGCGGAGGTCGGTGGGACGGTCCCACAGCGAGCGGGATGGCCGTTAAGATCAGCGGCCAAGAGCCTGGACCTGATCCACCATGACCCAGACACTTTGCTTCAGGATCCCGCAAGAGGACCTAGAAGACGGCGCAGGTAAGTATGGTCTCTCTCTCTCTGTCTCTCTCTCTGTCTTCCCTCTGAAGGTGGTGAAGATGGAGGAGGAGGAGGAGGAGGACTACCTGCGCATCCCATGGCCCGGCGACCAGACCACAGAGGGACCGGAGGCCACCACCCACAGGAGGATGGGTTTCCCCCAGAGAGCCTGGCTCCTCCCAAGGTTTCTGCCTCTCAGGACATTACATCAGTGACGGGGGCCTACACAGAGGAACAGGCAGGCGACCTGACAGACCGCTGGCTCTCTTATAATGATGAGAGGGTCAGTGAGACGACCGGGGCGTCTGTCTGCAACCTGAGGAAGAGCACAGCTTACATCCTCTTCTACGAAAAACAGGTAAGAGCACAGCAGAGACCATGTGTCTGATGTGGAAGAGACAGAGAAACAGTCCATGTGATTTCCTGGTCAGATTCAGGTTCAGAAGGACAGGGGTTTTGAAAAGGATTCTGGATGTCACCTGTCTAACGTTGATGAAATCCACTAATACGGGACTTATGTGAGTTGTGTGTGTTGTGTTCTCAGCCGTAGAAGAGGCAGAGGTCGGTGGGACGGTCCCACAGCGAGCGGGATGGCCGTTAAGATCAGCGGCCAAGAGCCTGGACCTGATCCACCATGACCCAGACACTTTGCTTCAGGATCCCAGAAGAGGACCTAGAAGATGGCGCAGGTAAGTATGGTCTCCCTCTCTCCGTCTCTCTCTCTGTCTTCCCTTTGAAGGTGGTGGAGGTGAAGCTGAAGATGGAGGAGGAGGAGGAGGAGGAGGAGGAGGACTACCTGCGCATCCCGTGGCCCGGCGACCAGACCACAGAGGGACCGGAGGCCACCACCCACAGGAGGATGGGTTTCCCCCAGAGAGCCTGGCTCCTCCCAAGGTTTCTGCCTCTCAGAGGGAGTTTTTCCTTGCCGCTGTCGCCTCTGGCTTTACACACCATCCAGAACCTGTCATCAGTTCTAGGTAGATCCTTTCCATTGGCTTTTCATGCCTCAATTGAACAGAAGGAAAGCGTTTGCACACAGCATGACAACCAACACAGGGACCGAAAAATTTAGTACCTTGAGTTGTGCAGCTTGATATAACCCCCAAATGTTTTTTTCTCTCTCAATTCATCACCCTGATATGGCCAAACAGGTCTGAAAATCACTTTTAGCACATAGCCTATATGAGCGCCAACAAAGCAGGTTCTGACAATATATAAAAAACTAGAATTGCTTTCTTTATTTCATTAAACCTTTCAGTGTAACAACAAAATCTTTACGACCGGATTTTGGTGTTACATACAGAAAGCTATTCACTTATATATTGTCAAAATCTGCTTTATGTGATTTTCATTCTCCATTCACTGCCTCATAATGGCAGTGAAAAAAAACTTTGGGCTTATATCAAGTCCAGGAAGCTACACAACCCAAGGTACTACCAAAGTTCACCATCCTTTAACTCCTAGAATCCAAAGGATGGTTAACCAAAGGATGATGACTCAAAGGATGGTGAACCAAAGTTCACCATCCTTTAACTCCTCCTCCCTCCTCCCTCGTTCTTCTCACTCATCTTCGTCTCGTTCCTGTGGAAGAGTGAGAAGGACAATATTTTCTGTCTCTGTCGGGCATCATACAGTTTGCATAATCATCTACCTGGAAAATCTGATTTTTACTGTCATGACGTGGAGATGGTTTCATCTAAATGCTTCATGCCTTTGGCTTGCTCTCTGGGGAAGAAAAAAAAAAAAAATCTTTTAAAATAAAGACTGTTGTTCCTTGTATTCCTTCACTCAGTACTAGTGTCACTAAGGTTGAGAAGAGGCTCAGTGTTCAGTGTTTGGACAGCAACACACTGTTTGATGCTCCACAGCAGTTCACCTTCTTCCTCTGGATGTTAAACAGCACAGTGACTATGACTGTCTGCTTTAACATGCTGCATCATTTAAACAAACACCAGCCTTTTGGTACATGCTCCCTCCATTTCTGGGTGTGAAATACACATGACAAGAAGAAGCTGCTGAATGACTTTTTACTACAAGACCTGTCACACTGTTCATCTGCTGAGAAGACAAGCAAGAGTATTAACATGCATGTGGATTAACTTTACTGTCTGCATGGACATTAGGTGACCAAGTCAAAGTCAGTCTCAAGTCTAAATGTAGAACAGTAAGTCAAGTCAGAACAAAAAGAGTCCAGTATCAATTTTATATCTTAAAGAAAACTAAATATCTAGGACTTTTCAATGCAGTATGGTTTTAATAGGATAAAAACTTGGTAAGAGCATCATGAGTTTGATTTCTATAATCAGTTTCAACTTCAATAAATTCAATCATTCCACACAAATTCAGAAAACAGAATTTAAATTCAGTCTGCTGGAACAAATCTCATCACTTTCAATCCAAGTCATTTACACAAACACAAGATCTGTTGTCAAGACTTTAGAAACCTTTTCAAGTCGTCAAAGTACAAGTCAAAGTCAAGTCCCAAGTCACGTCAAGTCCTCATTTCATGCATCAAGTGGAGTCGCTAGCAATTAAACCTGTGACTCAAATCTGAGTCCCGCCTCTGGTTAAAAGTAAAAAATAAATTAAAAAAAATCTGAAACTCTCAGGTAGTTACAGGGCTAATGTACCACCTCCATGTTCAGGTTAGGAGCCTCGCTGCAGCATTTTGCATACGTTTTAGATGAGAGAGAAACTTTTGAGTTAAGCAGGTGAAAAGAGAGTTACAGTAATCTTAACTCTTCTAAACAAGTAAAAGAATATATAAACTTTTGCCCCTGATGTGTGTTAAACTGAATTCCATCGCTATTACAGAGGTAAAAATGCCAGACGTCCTTTTACCTATTTCCGGGATACTGTCCGTTTTATCATGCGCTTGTTAAACGCTTGTTGGACCTCATATGTAGTCTGAAGCCCAGATGAAACTCTGATCCATGAATTGGTTGTCTGGTGACAGCCATACAAACATCAGCTAAATTTAGCTGCTGCTAAGGCTAAAAGCATCAGAGTGATTGGTGCAGGTTTCAAAATGCACAACCAAACCATTTTAAATCAACAACACCTATGTTTACAATTAGACACATCGACCAAGTACCAACAACAATATGTTTAAGAAAAGAGAGAAGGAAACTTGAATGATTCCCATGGGGAAATTGGAGCAGCAGATAGTAATAGGATACATCAAGAAAAGTTAAATGTAAGTAAGAATATTACAAATAGGCGATATTAAACATAATGCAACTGATAATTCCCACGTCAAGAACATATCAAGTGGTAATGTATGAATGAAAAGTATGAATAAATATGAATTACAGCATAACGGTGTGCAAAGCAACAGTAGAACACACAAAGAAAATAAATATGAAAATATGTATGATATGAAAATATACCAGAAGACTTAAATATATGCAGTATGAAATAAGTGAAAAATCTTCTCCCATTCTGCACAATGTGAAGCAAAATTGGAAAAAGGCCACCTTTCTTATGCTGTTCCATTAAATTCACATGCATTAAACATGATTTTTTTTTTTAAATGGTCACCTACACCAGTAGTTCTCAACGTGGGGTCTGGGGACCACCAGGGGTCCCTGAGGGGGTTCCAGGGGGTCCCCAGCAAATTGATGAATTGTTAAACTTCAGCATTATTTAATTTACAAGAAGTTAACTCAAGAGAATGTAGAAGAATGACTGTTCTGATCATAGTTTCTCTGTTATCCCTCTAATACAGATAGTCGTGGAATTCTGGACAAAATCATATCTAACAATAAAAATATTCTCAGATTTGGGATCCGAGAGACAAAATCTGATCAAATGGGGGTCGGTGGCCCTAATGTGAACTAAATTAGGGGTCCTTGATTATCAAGCTAGCATGCTGCAAACACAAAGCACTAACAAGCCAACATATCAACATGCCAAGAAATCACACCAGCAAGCATGCTACTGCCAAACAGCTAAAGCAAACATGCTAACTGTGACTGTAGCTAAATGTGCAGCTGCTGTCTTGGCCAGCTCTCCCTTAAAGGACAGAAATCCTGGATCTCAATGGGACCAACCTGGTGAAATTAATTAAATGTGCTAAATATGCTAAATATGACTCATGTCACAGACATTTCAGAGTCAGTGGGTATACATGAAGTGTTTGTTGTGCTGATGCTCTTTGGGATCTTTTAGTGCAAAGATGAGTTGAATCACACTTCAGGGGAAATCATACGCATTTATTGCCGACCAAGATATCACACCAATGTCATTACTTACAATAATATTAAAACATACAGTTGTGCAAACATATGTGGCTTGTATGGGATTAGAGCAGCCCCCACAACACAGATGAGCAGTCTAAAGGGTTGCTCAGGTCAGTCGACTAGGTTCTGAATTGTTTTTAAAGATTTTATGAATTTATAAGTAGCACATTTCCTGGAAACTTCCTTAAAAATCTCTACTCTGGCATCATAACAAGGATCAAAAGTAGCATCAATCTTTGTTAAGGGAATGAGTTCCTTGATTTGCATAGCAATGTTGGGAAAGCAAATTTAGAGATTTCTCAAATTAACTATTAAATTAGTTAGCTAAATCTTTTGGCCATTTATTACCCAAGAATTACTTTAGTCGGGGACAGCCCTACAACTGATAGTTTCCGCATGTGATATATATTCTATCTGTAACAATGTCGACACTGAACAGTTTTCACAAACGGCAAACAAGCTTTCCGTCCAGTAAGACAAGTGGATATCATTCAGGCAACAAGAGTGCAGCAAGCTGACATAAACATCGGTCACCATATCAATATGGTTATTCGCAAAAGGAAAAACAAAATCAAAAACAGAATCAAGAAGATAAGAAAACGTTAACTTCATCATAGCTATGACAGACAAGCTTCAGAATCATGAACGCTTAAGACTGGAGATATTTTATGGTTTTGCACATGCAAGTTGTTAGACTGAGTAACAAGAACTTAAATAAATAGTGTAGCTGAGATTGTGGATAAAACATAAAATATACTTGGCAACAGATGCTGATCCTAACATGTCTTATAGCATTGGGTTTTTCCAGTCACCAACCAATCACAGTCCTTTGAGTTCCTGCCAAAAAAACTCCTGTATTTCAAGCTGAGTTAGTACAATGCAGCAACACGATTAACAAAACGATTAACAAAACAAACAAAAACATTTTTTGCAAAAAGTCCCCTGTTGCATCTCCAGTTGCGAGGCCTATTAGCACAGTGATCGTTTCTCGAAGTGAACAGTATGTTTGCTCTAGTGTAAACAGGATGGGGGTTTGACCTTGACAAGCTGTTACTTTTAAGAGGCGGAAGTTATTTGATCTGAAACAGCAGGTGCAGAAAAAAGGCTAAACCAAAAAAAAGAGACAACAGACAGATTTTGGTGCCTCATACAAATTCACTGTCAAGCAGAGAGAGCTGTGAAGTTTCTTATGCCCCTAGAGACAGAACATAAAAGCAATGAAATCACAGATCTACTGTAACTTCCCCATGCATTTACCTACAAATCAAGTGTATCAAGTGTATTGTGTGCCGGTCACCGGCGCATCACCACCCTTCATCTGCCCTCACCTGACGTCACTGTGGTATTAATCATAATCATGATATTCTTTCAGGGTCAAATGTACAAACCTTTAGAGTAAGACAGAACATTCCTTATTCATTCAAACAACGAACGTGATCCACGCTTAGCCGAGGAAGAGAGGAAGGAAATCAGAGCTGCCTCTACTGTCCTCGGCCAAGTTAACTAAGGTAACAACCGCCTTGGCCAGCTTTTCATGGGCAGAGACAAACAGAGTAGGAGTGAGGAGGGCAGGGAAGAGCTACGAAACTAATAAAAACAATTGGAAACAAAATGGATCCTGCCGATGATCTTCAGCGAGGCCAAGACCCACCACGAGTAACACACATCTGGGAGCTGAGGGAGACGCGCAGAGAGAGAAAAACCAGTGCTGCTGGGTCAGAAGCTTGGTGGAAGTACAGCGAAATTGAAATTTGGATGGTGTTTTTAGTTGATTAGTTGAATAAACCACACAACAGGAATGACAGTGTAACATTTCAACATACAGGTAACCTAGGTAACCAACCTTCTCCGGTCTGCCGTTGAGGCCGCCGGACGGCAGCTGCCTCTCACAGAGCCACCAGCCCAGCAGGTCAGCGTTCACCTGGTGCAGCTGACCGGTGAGGGACAGGAACCCGGTGCAGCAGTAAATCTGACAGAGAGGAGGAGTATGAGAAGCCGCCTAGGCCAAAATTGAATACTTCACTTGCACATACATATATACCGGTACTAAGCACTTGCACATTCATGCATACTCTCATGCATATACATGCATATATACATGCATATACATACATACACATGTAAGTATCTATGTATATGAGTGTGAGTATGTATATATGTGTGTGAATAAGTATGTATGCAGCAGTGTGTGGAGGTGGGGGTGGGGGGTGAGGTTGAGGTTGAATTACAGTTTTTCTTGATTGCTAAGACACATTTCTTGAAATTATGCTCCATTTCCCAAGACTCTAAACACAAATGCATAACTGCACACTCATCTTCACAAACTTCAAACTTCCATGTCAAAACCAAACTCTCCACTCAAAACCATGTAATCTTACATCTAAACCAAACTTTGCCTTCAGACATCACACAAAAGCCATCAAATACACACACACTACAAAGTAGCCATTACACACTGGTGAGATCAATTCAAAACACTACTGTAAAAACCTGTTACTGCAATGAATAATGGCACTTATGGTTTTCCCCCAGAACAACCTCTTTACATGATGAACACAATATAAAGACATAACACATGTATACATTTTCAACATTTTTAATTCCTCAATGTACTGCAGTAAAATAAACTGAAATTGAGTGAAAAAGTAAATGTACTGTAAAAATATGCAACTGATAAAGAACGTAGAATACAGTAAAATAATTTCCATGTATTTACCACTATAAACCAATTTTTTTTAAAAACAGTTTGTAGATAAAGAAAGAAATCACATTTATTCTGCCTCAGCATCCCAATTTGAGAATCTCATCAGAAACTATTTGTCTCCTTGCCCTTGCCCTTGCCCTTCCTCTTCCACCTCCTCTCCTGTGTCCTCTTCCTCTACCTTCAGGTCTTTGTGGATCCATTGTTCCAAAACAAGTGAATAGACCCATGGCCCTTTTATCTACTGCATCTATCTATCTATCTATCTATCTATCTATCTATCTATCTATCTATCTATCTATCTATCTATCTATCCTGAGGTTCTGATTGGTGTGTGAACAATTTTGACTCTTAGTGTTTCCACCTGGGGAATTGTGTGTTAATTGGGTTTGAGCTGTGATGACTTGAGTTAATGATATTGAATACCAGTGCTTTCTAAATGAGCACATGGTGCAGTCAGTGATATATGAAGGGATTTGTGTGTGGAGTTTTTCAAAAAAGTTCAACAAATGTGAATCATGTGTGAAAACAGGGGAATAGTGTTTATAGTTTTGGGAAATGGGTCTGTCTTTTGGTAGATGGCATCATGGTTTGGGATGTTTAGTTAATAGGCCCAGTTATAGTGTGTAAGCGATCAAGAAAAACTGTAATACTGAGCAGGTAGGACCACAGCAAAAGAAACAGCAATAAGACTGAAAATCAGTTTACCATGAGTAAGGGCAATAAGAAAAAAATGCTACAGTTAAAATGATCAAAATCCAGGATTGTAAATCAATAAAAGACCATTTCATTCTATGATTCATTCTCATTTCATCTTCCCTCTATTTGTTACGTTTTTCAGTTCATGAATTAGCTTGAAAATGACTGAGCAACGCCATCTACAGGCGTTATGCCACTTTTAAGGTGGACCGGAAAATTCCAATCAGAAGCTGCGAACCACACACATACATACTTACTTATGCACACACATATATACATACTCAACCACACACACACATACATACTTATGCACACATATATACACACTTATGCACACACGTACATACATTCTCACACTCATATACGTAGATACTTACATGTGTATGTATGTATGTATGTATGTGCATGCCTGTATGTATGTATATGCATGTATATATGCATGTATATGCATGAGAGTATGCATGTATGTGCAAGTGCTTAGTACCGGTATATATGTATGCGCAAGTGAAGTATTAAATTTTGGCCTAGGCGGCTTCTCATACACAAAAGTACTCTAACAAATTACTTCTAATAAAGAGTAACTTTGTAACACAACTTACTTTTAAGGTAAGTAACAAAGTAAACTAATCACTTGTAAAAGTAACTTTCCCCAACTGTGGTGAATAATTCTCAAAATCCTCTGCATGCTGCTTATTCATTGCTGATTCATAAGGGCACTATATTGTGTAAAGCCAATACGACAGCATGAAGTTATGAAGTGAGTGGACTTACCTGGCCAGCATGAGACTCGGAGCCAGGCCTGCAGCCAAACCCTCCATCAAAGTTCATACAGGACAAGACAAACTCTACCGCTTTGTCAACATTTATCATGTCCATCTTGCCCTTGGAAAGAACAGAAGACCAATAGTCATGCACAAATAATTCATTACTATGTATTCAATGAATAAAAAAGCAGGCAGTGTTGTTAAAATGATGCAACCTAAAGCAATACTGCACACATCGAAATGCGCTTACCAGTAACGCAAGAGTAGCAACCGCACAGAAGGAAAACCTTGTGTCTATTTCTCCTGTAAAGACAGAGAACAGTTACTGAATAACACAATATCATACACTTTTAATAGTTTTATAGCACACCTAAATTAAGATAAATAGAAGACCTTGTTGTGTTCAGATAATGTACTGCATTTGCATGTAGATATTATGGCCTAGTTACGGCGTCCTGCCGCTAGAGGGTGCTGTTGGTTAAGGAGTGGAGAGTGGTGTTGAGGATGAGAGGGGAGAAGAAGGAGTGTGAAGGCGGTAGAAAATAAAGATGGAGGTCCCTGTAAGGAATAGTTCACCCAAAAATTAAAATTCTGTCATCACCTACTCATCCTCATGCCAAATGAAACACAGGTGAAATTTGTTAGTCCTTTTAACACACAGGGAGGTTGCCAGCTCAACTTGGTCGCAGCCTTCTCCAAAACAACTGAAGTCAATGGGGACCTGTTCTTTAGAGTTCCAAAACAAAAACAGCCAAACAATCACACTGTGAATAGAAAGACCTATACACCATTATTTGTTGCAAATAAATCAGCTGTAGTTAAGATTTGCACTAAATTATGGTGTAAATATACTGTAGGTCTTTTTGGAACTCTGAAGAACTGGTCCCCACTGACTTCAGTTGTTTTGGAGAAGGCTGCTATGGAGTTGTGCTGCAGCCTCCCTGTGTGTTATATGGACAAACTTCACCTGTGTTTCAACTGGCATGAGGGGGAGGAGATGATGACAGAATTTTCATTTTTGGGTGAGCTATTCCTTTAAACGCATTCGTGTTGGTGGTTATTTCAAGCACTAACATAATAAGTGGCGACAAGGATAAAGAAGTGAAAATAAAATGGCTCTGCTTACCTTGCAACCTCCTCCGGCTTTCCTGGAGTGCCGGGAGATCCGAAGATAGCGTTTGACGCTTGGAATAAGTTGTTCGACAACTACCTGCTGGCTATCGGAGGGGATGGCTTCTCCGCGGAGAGGAAAAGAGCTCTTCTGATTCACTGTTTGGGAACAGAGGGACAAAGAATATACAATACCTTGCCGCTTACTGCTGATACTTACGATGGATGCTTGCTGGCTTTGCAGACCTTCTTCTGTCCAAAAGTCAACGTTGGCACGCTCAAGCTGTGGGTGAGTCAATGGATCACTATTTGGCAGCGCTACGTGAGCTCATTAAAGGAATAGTTCACCCAAAAATGAAAATTCTGTCATCATCTACTCCCCCTCATGCCAGTTGAAACACAGGTGAAGTTTGTCCATATAACACACAGGGAGGCTGCCAGCACAACTCCATAGCAGCCTTCTCCAAAACAACTGAAGTCAGTGGGGACCAGTTCTTCAGAGTTCCAAAAAGACCTACAGTATATTTACACCATAATTTAGTGCAAATCTTAACTACAGCTGATTGATTTGCAACAAATAATGGTGTATAGGTCTTTCTATTCACAGTGTGATTGTTTGGCTGTTTTTGTTTTGGAACTCTAAAGAACAGGTCCCCATTGACTTCAGTTGTTTTGGAGAAGGCTGCTACCAAGTTGTGCTGGCAACCTCCCTGTGTGTTAAAAGGACTAACAAATTTCACCTGTGTTTCATTTGGCATGCGGGTGAGTAGGTGATGACAGAATTTTCATTTTTGGGTGAACTATTCCTTTAAGACATGCAACTTCGGTACCATGGAAAATGAAATGCTACGTGATCAAATCGTTGAGAAAACATCCATGCCTCGCATTCGTGAAAGACTGTCTGCAGACTGCTTCAATACAAGGTACACCCTGGAAGCCATTCACAAGGTCCTTTCTTATGGATTACAGAGCAACCCCTCACTCAGCCACTGGAGTAAACCCATCACAACTACTCCATGGAAGGCAAATGAAAACAAAACTCCAAATCCTGGATGTAGCTCCTGCTCCTGTAAAAGAGGGTGCTGTAAGAGAAAGAGTAAAAGAGAAACAGGACAAATCAAAACAGTACACAGATATGAAGAGAAGTGCAAAACAAATGTGCTTCCAACCCGGTGATCAAGTGAGGGTCAGGAAGCCATGGAAAGTCAAGAAAGGAGAACAAAAGTTCACACAACCAAGGACTGTGGTGGGAAAGAAAAGCCCTTACACTTACCTGCTGGTATGATGGAAGAATCTGGAATGCCTCACACCTCTCTGTACTACCAGAGCTGAACACTGAAATGGACATTGACAGAGAACTGGTGAATCCACAACCAGGGACAAATGAATAAAGTAGACATAACAGGTGGAGGAACCCACCCACCTGGATTATGGACTATGTTCTGGACTAAAAAACCAATGTGCATGCATGTTGTTAAATTCAACCAGGCTGTTTGATTTGTCTGCTGTAGACAGGCGTGCATAGTGTTATGTTAAGTACAGCATTGGAAGTGTTATCATTATGAAGGAAGTTACCTTTTATTGAAAGAGGGAGATGTTGTGTTCAGATTATGTTGTACTGCATTTGCATGTAGATATTATGGCCTAGTTATGGCGTCCTGCTGCTAGAGGGTGCTGTTGGTTCAGGAGTGGAGAGTGGTGTTGAGGATGAGAGGGGAGAAGGAGTGTGAAGGCGAAAGAGAATAAAGATGGAGGTCATTCGTGTTGGGGGTTATTTCAAGCACTAACATAACAGACCTATAATAATAATAATGATAATAATAATAATAACCTTTATTTGTATAGCACCTTTCATACACAACATGCAGCTCAAAGTGCTTTACATCAATAGAAGGCAGATAAAAGACAGATAAAAAGATAAAATTCATTAACAATTATATATGTTGTTAACATATATAATTGTTAATGAAAAAAAAATAAAAATAAATCCATGCTACCTGTTCATTTGAAAAGAAGCACATACTCAACTTCAGATTCAAAGTGTTGGATATTTTCAATTATTTTCACCATGATCCTAAAATCCTTCTGACTGCTCTCTGACTACTTTTTCCATTTGGGAGCACATGTGGAAAAAAAACAAAAACAAAACAAAACAAAGAATATACAGTATATATCGTAAGCCCTGCTCACCCCATTTGTCCCCTGCGAACGAGCCGTCTTCCTGCTGCAGCCCTTTGACGTATTCCACCACCTTGTCCACATCAATCACATCAACACTGTCATACAAGCACAGAATCTGACGGAGAGATCAAATATAAAAAGTCAAAAGTCCAGTCAAAAGTCAAAACCAGAGAGAAGATGAACACAAGAGTTGTAGAGAAATCAAGCTCCAGATCTGATGCCAACAGAGACGAATTGAGATTCTGGAGAAGTTTTGCTGGGAGCTTCAATAAAAATATCTCCTGGATCTTGAAGATGCTGCAGGAGAAAATAATTCATCTGAAACGCTCAGGAAGTGAGGCAGCTCTAGAGAATGAAATACATGGACCACTGAGATGCATAGAGATTTGAGACTAAAGCTGATTCAAATTAATTTCTGCCCATTATTTCTGTTAAATCTGAGGTTCAGATAAACTAGGTTTTACTGTAAACTAGACACAATGTATGCTGGTCTCTCGTTCTCTCTTTCTAGAGGAGAGAACATTACATCAAACTCTTAGTGTTACCTTGCTTATTGGCAAAAATAACAGCACTTATTTCAATAATATTTAAATGTTTATACCTGGTTTAGCTAAATATTCCTTTTCCAAAATTAAGGTGCAAATTGCTTGTTTACTTTTAAAAACAATTCTATGTACCTAAAGATATATTTAAAAGTATAGAGTAGGGTTTCACAAGGGATAGAATATAAGCAAATATATCACTTTAGGATAAAGAATTGGAAAATTTGTTAAGAAAACCACAAAATTGTCAAATAGGCTTCATCTTGACTGTCTTTTGAGTCAGCCATGGAAAAGATGTTATCAGACCAAAGAGTGAAAACATGTCAAACCAGTTGAATAAAGATATACCTAGTCTTCAAACTGAATTGAAGTCAGATTTAAGTATAAGGATGGTTTCTCTAGGAAATCACAGTCGCTCCACTAACTCTGGATTGTTGTAGATCTCTAACGGTTTGTTTCTGTCTCGTAAGGCTTGCTCTCAAAGATTTGCCATCTTGTATGAAATAGCTTCAGTATATAAACTTCCCAATCTGACAGTTGCTGACTGTCGATTGTTGCCGTAGCATCAAAGTTCTTAACTCAAGCTTAGCCAGGGGGAAGGGTGGCTAACTTTCCTAACTACCTCAAAATAAGTCAGTCTTAATATTTATGCAGTCTTAACTAGTCTAACCTAACAAGTCTTTACTAGTCTAACCTGAGAATCTAAGACCAGTCTAGCACAAATTCTTTGAAATTTCCTTGAGAATCTACAAATGAAATTTCTAATTTATGGACACTCTATATGATACTCTACCTCATTACCAACTTGTTTGAGTTATTACTTCAAATTTGTATTTGTCAGTTTACTTTTCTTCATTCATATGTTTTTCCTTTGTTCGCCGTTTATTGTATTATTTTGCTTCATTATGTCGAAACATTTTGACAAAACATGATATTTAACATCAGAGAGTGTGTGTCCAGATTTGACCGAGGGTGTGCGTCTTCATGCAGAATGACACTGAATGCAGTGACAGTGGACCTGGCAGCCTCCTGCAGTGACATCA